>NW_019213827.1:0-9774 GCF_002532875.2 Varroa jacobsoni | reverse complement strand
TATATATATATATATATATATATATATATATATATATATATATATAGCGTGGCATTCAATTTTAACTGATGCAAAGGGAAATGTAGTTCGATCGAACTTCCCTGCCAGAAAAATCATTTACCACTAAGATAGAAAAAACGAATACAGAGACATTGGACTATTATTGACTACTATTATTATTATTATTCAATATAATTTTTTCCTTTAATTCTCAACGTTCCCCAGGTTTGGAAGAACTGCAAGTTGCGCATCTTCACCGTTGCCCAACTCGAGGACAATTCTATCCAGATGAAAAAGGTTAGCTAATTGCAGAGAGATCCTGTTGCTTCTGATAAGAGGCCGCAAATCTCATGATCAGTCAATTAATTTTATAGAAAAGCTCTTCGTGTGTAATTCTCAAAGGGGTCAATATGGAGCACACAGCTGTTGTGTGCTCTGCGGATGATATCACAGGGACTAACGGCAAAAATCATTTACTCAATAGCAAAAGATGTGCTTGTTTTCTGTACTGGCTGTTTACACAGGATCTGGCGACGTTCCTGTATCACCTCCGCATCGATGCTGAAGTGGAGGTTGTCGAGATGACCGGAAGCGATATTTCGGCATACACATACGAACGTACGCTAATGATGGAGCAGCGTAGTGAGATGCTCAAACACCTCCGCCTCAATCGACGGGAGACACTCAGCATGGTACGTATGTAGATAGCTTAAGATGGATGGAATATTTAAATGTATGATCTGCAGCTTTCCTCCTAACTACGTTGAAGTTCATCGTGATAGTTTCGAATCAAAGTATGCATAAAATGCAACGCGTATCATGCGACGCATACGTGAGAGGTCGATAACGGAGATGCAGTTTCACAATTATTGCTGACGCCCGAGGTTGAGCTAACTGCTATACACCTTACTCTGTGTTTTTGAAAGGTACAAACGATCATGGATCATCATCACCACGGTAGCGGTGGACAAAACCACACTTCGAGGGTTCGCTTCAACGAGAACGCCGACGGATATGAACTGGTAGATGTCCAGGTAAACAAAAATAACAGCAATAGGTAACGATAATATAACCAGACAATGCTTTTACTGGTGCTGGAAGGTTCAGCTTGTTGTAAAAAATTAAATACTAATGGTGCGCAATTAACATGATAGCCATCGTTCGACCTAGCTCTTTCAGGGCCAACCGATAATTTATGAAGTTACGAAAACGACTGAAAGAATTTAATTTCTACTCTACAAAAGATGAAGCAACAAACAAGCATTGTAAAGACGACTCCGCTAGTGCTATACTAAATTATAATAGGGAAATAATCGTCCGCATACGCCTAGTAACGTTGCTTCCGCTTTTCGGTTACTTCCGATAACTTTGTGACCTCAGTCGCTTCAAATCAGCGGTGGTGGATCAGCAGCCGGCTCGCGCCGTAGTTCAGCGCATTCACAGACAGCTGTTGATGGAACGCCAATTTCACAGGCCGGCAAAGACAAGTCGCCAGCAGCGGCCTCACCGGCGCAATCGGCAACTCCTGCGCAAGCAGCGTCACCCAGCTCAGACGCAGGCCCTAATACATCACCGGAAGGCTTCGACAACCTACTCAAAATCAAGCCGTATGCAACATTTATTGTTCTGATAGCAGCAATACGCCATAAGCTAAAACATAATCACAATGGCCACCTATTTCACGTGTTAACAAGAGATTGGACAGATGCATATCTATGCATATCTGTGTTTTCGCCAGAAGATGACGTATTTGTCATAGGTTTGCTCAAAGCCAATTACTGGCGAAAAGCTAATTACTAGACAATGCTCAATTCACTAATGGGTAGAAAAAAGAGCAAGGGAACCCTCACATCAACTTTTCTTCAGTGCTTTCGGTATGAGGAGCCCAGTCGGACCTGTCGCGTCAGCTTCACGTACAAAACCTAACATGTTTTTCTTCACTTACTTCATTTCAAGGGACGAAGCAAACGTGAGACGTATGCATACGGCGGTTAAGCTCAACGAGGTGATAGTGGCCAAGAGTCACGATTCTCAGTTAGTCATTATCAATCTCCCGGGTCCGCCACGCATCGCAAAAGGAGAGGAGAACTGTAAGTTTGCGTATTAACTAAACGTATTACCCCATCTCAAGCGAATGGAATGAAGAAAACAAATCGATTTAACGATGTCTATGCCGCATCAGAATTGTGCCGTATTGAAAAAAGTCTGTTTGTATCGGTTTGTTTGTGTATCGGTAACTGCTGCCGCAGACAGTATGTCGAAAATGTTATTGGAAGAGATGATGAAAATCCGATTTTTCCACATGCGTTTGCTGGCAAAAATAAAAAATCAGCGGCTATTTAGTTCACCACAGATCTTCGGTGTTTCCTAGCGCCTAGTCAAGTATACCTATACAGTACCCTAGAATGTTGCTTATACATCGTCACCATTAACGTAAGGATGCAACGATTGCAGAAGCCTGGTCTATTTTTCAAAAACAGCTTTTCGTTAAAGTCTATAAAGGGCTTATTTCTGATTTCCTATATTTCATGTAGAGAATGTATACACATATAATGTCGCAAACCTTATAACACTATTGTATGTCTCATGCCACTAATTAATTAGGTCGTATCTTTGCGTATGATTAAACCCTCACCTATTTCAGGTACAGGCACAAAGTACGTATGCTAAAATGTATGTGTTAGTAAGTCAAGATGAATGAACAGTCATATTGAACCCACTTCTTTTCTAACAAATTCTTTCTACGTTGACTCTATGTACGTCGTTTACAAATGATAATGTTCGTTCTACTGTTATTCCAGATATGGAATTCTTGGAAGTATTGACAGAAGGTCTAGAACGTGTGTTGATGGTTCGTGGAGGAGGTCGGGAGGTTATCACCATCTACTCATAAGCGGGGTCGACATTCTAAACCCCACTCTTATAAGCCGTCTGCAGGGGAAGGCGATCTGCCAGGATTAGTACTGATAAGCCCGCTCGAGCACGGGTCCAGCATTGAATACGCATAGGGAAACAATCCTAAAGTTAGCAGAAGCCTAAATGTCCGGAAGAAGCCTCACAAGACGACCGTTGCACGCACCTAACCAATTTTAGATCCCCTTCCGCCGTTTCGGCCAGAAGGCTGCCATCTACGACTAGGACAAACAATATGAATTATACGATATGGAAAAGAAATAATTAAGCTAACGGTACTAACGACAAATAAACCGACCGAGCTGCTAGCCGCCGTCCACTTCGCTTCCAACAGTAAAATGAATGCTTATACATCAACGAACGAATAACATGGCCACGGCAAAGACCAAGTTACAGAAAGGGCTAAAGGTCTTAACTATAGGTCGATCAAATTGCAAATCTACATCAAAGAACCGTACGCAATCAGCCGCAGCAAAAGCAGTCATCGAAAAGCGTTACTATAATTTACTATTGGTAACTACACCTCGCCGCGCGAGACGTGCCATCGCTTAAGGCCCGCTGTAGCACATTTCCAAAGCTAAGTAAGCTTTCACGGAACTCCATTTAGCAGGCCAATGCTAGGCCCTTTCAAACACAATACATGTAATAACGTGTAACTTGCTCATTAAATCTGCTGTAGCTGCTGTTACACACAGATTCACTTGTTCAGTGTGCACTAGGCAGCAGCGGTGAAGAAGGGTTCAGCCGTGCATGAACCCGTTAAACAGCAAAGGTAGTATTTATTGGACGGCTCGAACGCGAAAATGGAGGAAATTCCGTTCCTTGCGTTCGTCTGTCATCGCTTGTCTGAGGCTAAATGACAATAGATTTTGTTATGTGCTAGCATATATTACTACACCTGTGAATATTTAATAGTTGGCCGGCCTTCACAGATGTCGTGTGGGTGTTACGCATGATTTCAACGATAGCCAGACCGTCGCCAAACTCAGTAGACAATTCCCCGATTGGCGAGCAATGTGTCTAGTGCAAAACGTTTCATCGTGGCAGACGATCCCCTAGTTCATCGAAGCTGTTACGTAAGTCGTATAGGACAGATTTTTCACGTTCACACAAGTTTATCATCTTTAACTGTAAAAATGGTGTGTGCTTGAGGCACGACGGCCAATATTACGACCAGGGAAAAAAAACGTCCACGGGAAATCATTTGCCGATCGAATTCTCGATAAGAATTTTGAAAAATAAAGTTAATATGAGCTAGTTAAAGAGCACTAGGCCATAGTGCTAAATAATGTTATTGTGAACTTCGTAATCATTTATATATGCAGTCAGTTACGACTTCACAAAGCCAGTTTATATTGCTCTGTGACGAGATCACGATTACAGAATTAGAGAACTTCCCACAGGAAGAGGAAATTAGCTTCCAACAACTCGGTTCCGGTCGCTAAAAACAGCACGGCGCTGTTATTAAATGATACTTAAATTGATGCTCTCATATTGTTAACCAAATTAGTCAGCGTTACCAACGAGGGTGAAAAATGATCTATGATTCAATGGATGATATGATACCTAACTACACATTATATACATATGTATGTGTAAACATATTGTTACACGTTTTTGTCATCATAACTACTTATTTACTATTCCTTATTCAATTATATATAAAGGACAATGGAGATAATGGACACAACGTAATCGTTGTTGCAACAACTGATAGCCGACTGCCGGTATTGGGGGCTTGCGATTATAACAACGACAACAACAACAATAACAATAACAAATGTTGTACTTATTGTTCGTTACAGAAAGGACAGACGTAGAAAAAGAAAAATAGGCATTTCGTTTCCATCCTCCTATTAGTTTGCCATCACCGTTCGACGCTACTTGAGAAGCCTAACACTTCAGCTCTATTACTTTACAACACAAAAATAGTATTGCGTAGATAATAACAACGTCAATAACAAATGAGGTAGCCAGTGAATGCTGCTGCTGCTGATGATAGTGATCGTTCGAAATAATGCTGTCTCGCTAAATGTAGTCCGCTAAAACAACAATAGGCTAACATTCGTCTCGTCTATTTGCTAAGATGAAAAACAATCCGTTGATAAAACCGGCTAGCGTAACGCGTTTGCTCATAAATATCGTTCAGGATCGTTCAGTTGCTCTAAATTTAGCTAAGTTAAGCGGCGCAGATAACAAGAGTCCGTTTTCGATTACATGGCACAGAGTTACCAGCATCTGCGATTGTATGACGCTAACTTTCCACGGTGTACAGATGCGACAAAAGCTCCGAGTCCTCTGAAACTATTTATTTATATAAAGTGCTCGGCTATGTTGAAAAAAAACCAAGTCACAACAACCACATGTTACCAGTAGAAAGGCGTAAGAAATAGCAATAACGCTACCTTTATTCATGCTCAATAATAAATAAGGACTAGTGTAAATCCTCGTTCTTATCATTATAAATATTATAACACTACTTCATCACACATATACACTGATGCGGTTACGAGATTACCAAGAGATTAACCAGGATGATCATTTACAAACGCCACTGATAAACTAAACACTGTTAAAATTCTAGCATCATAGTGATATCCTTCCTATAAATAGGAGTAAATACTATGACTGATGTGTTATTATCCTTCGTGTTATATATATATATATATATATATATATATATAGGAAAAGTGACGACTTAAAGTATGCTAACGAGAAAAATTCATGTGTTCTGAAATGAGAGGAAAACATAGTAACATTGTGATCGATAGACACTAGAAGTACGAGCTATCAAATGGAACTTGTCATTGTTATTATTATTATTAGTTAATTAGTAGTATACTGGGCCACAAAATACGATAATTCATATAATTGGAAGTTATGGCAGGCGAGGTGAATGAATGTAAGTAGTCCGTTGACTTAATGCATGTCAGTAAATATAAGGTTAACGATAAATTTAGTTAACGAAGGTAATCTTTTGGAGTCTACACCATAAACGGACTAGGGTCCTTGCCTATTAATTATAACTATGCGGTGAAAATATAACGGCTATGTAGATACTTAAATATACATCTAATACAAACATTAATAAAATTCATGTAGAAAGCGAGAGCACGATAAAACACACTATAAATACAGTTAAATAGATAACTCAATCACAACGTTGATACAACTATATCGTTATTGTAACAATGCGACAGTGAAAGCTACCTTTCGTTTTGTCCGGGCACGTACACGCTGCGCATTCGGCACCTTTCAGACACAAATGCTTGTTAAGGCTCTACTGCGAATCTGCGAAGAGGCACCAGAGAGCGAGGCACAACTTGGTCGATGTTATCTCACATTTTAACCTGGCATGAACCTTTAACACTACAAAGGAGCACGCTCTTTGGAAGAAAAACGACGCTGGAGAACGCATGTGTTTGCACGAAATGTTCCGTTAACGTCGCTTTCACGTCAAATCATCCATGCCAGATTTACGCGATAAATCGTGATGACTGCAAACAGAGACAGTACAAAAACTGTGAAATTCACTACAAACCGATGCAAACGGTAGATGTCGATAACGAGCGGCAACAAACAGAATCAACAACCTAAGCCCCCCCCCCCTCCCCTTCCCTTCAATAATCATTGTATCAAAGCAACAACAGAATTCAGGTCTGATACTCGCAATCCCCACCAAAAGTAATCATAATAATAGATAACGTAAATAGGTTAAGCAAAAATACTGACCTTTTTTTATACAGCGTGTTTGTCTGCGTCGTCACCGCCCTTTACAACAGTTTCATTTTAGTTAATTTCGTTGAAATAAGAAAATTATATTTAGTACGAATGTCGCAAATAGTTACTAGAATTTCTATACTGAGTGTGTAGGTACCCATTCGGCATCACACGCGAGCGTATGCCTATGAATACCCGAACTGTGTGGCAGTTATGAGCCGTGCGTGTGACAAATAGATTTGTCAAGTGTCAAGAGAGAATACTAACAGACAAACATAAATGCGAAAAGTATCAACAACCTTTTCAGATTCGTTTAACTTGCGCCGTACTGCTATATCAGTCCGACTTGTATGCTTGGAGCATGTTACTACTTCGGTGGGTGCGGGGGTGGACCCGCCGGCCGAGGTGTTTTCCCAGAGCAGCTTCCCGGACGGCAGTCAACCACTTCTAGATACTACAACAAATACATAAAATATTCTCATGGATGACAATTGAACAAGTATATCAAAACAAGACACACTTTTTACAACTTGTGTTGGTAAAGCACCTATACAGAAAACTAGAAACGGCCATAAACAAAATTATCGAGTAAATTAAACCGTGTGCCGAGTATTTTTCGTCTGCTAAAGCAGACGATTCTCCCGCCGAGACAGAATGCTGTTCAGACAGTGCTGCGTTTAGCCAGATTTTCTGTGAAATAATTGACGATTGATTGGTAGATTATCGAAATCCGAAGACGACGCTTACAGCGAGCAGCGGCAGAGGCAGAAAGAAGTTGAAGAAGCTACGGAACAACATTAGGTTGAATAGTATATACGGAGCAGGTCGCGAACGACGTCAGGAACACTGAGAGAGAATAGCTATTTATCCTGGGTACGCTGATAGATTAACGCATAAGTACAAACTTCTGTAAAATATCGCGTCATGACAAAGATAGAACACCGGGTATGACACGTTAAGGGCGTTAGCGAATCACGTTCAACATTGAACAATAACGACAATAACAACAGCAACAACAGCAGCAACAATAAACATCAGAAGAACATTAAATAGCATAATCATTGCATGGGGCACAACATAGTTATACGGCTAACAATTAATAGTAAATATACGACGAGAACGCATCGCACACACGCACCCCGAATCGTGAATTTGCGTTCTAGTACCTGCGTGTGCGTGCAGAAACTGTGCAATAGAATGAGGAATATGATCTGAACGAATCTGTAATTGAAACCAAAGAGAAAACAGAAAATCAATAGTCGCGTGGAACTTCACAGGCAGCGCGAACGATGAGAAACATGGGAGTTGTTGCAGTTACTATAGTCTATAATATAGATACATACATAGTGCTATTAATATGATATCTGTTACTCTAGAAATGGGATGCACGACGGATGAACTTACTTGGCAATTGAACTAGACATGAGTAAGTCAACGCACTAATGATTCCAACAACCATGGTAATAATAATAGTATACTACTACTATAATAATAATCACGATTATGATAATGTTAGCAAATAAGGAAAACAAAAATACACAAAAGTGTATTCAAGATGAAATCATATAGTGCTGTTTTATCAACAATGGACTGATCGTGTACATGAAAGCATTGTTAGTTAAACTTAGCCCTGCTGATCTGATACACGCGCGCACCAACTTGCATTCGTCGTAAAGTGACTAATTGAACATGTGTGTAAGCAGCAGGACAGTAACTTGAATCGGTGAGTTAGTAGCAATTAAAACTGTAAAGCGTGTTTTCATCAAATGTGAGAAGAAAGGTACGATAGAATGAATGGCTAGCAACAATTGTCAACTTCATCAGATGTTTTCGAGTAAAAGAGCCTGAGTTGGCACCTAGAGAACGACAGGAGAAAAAACGACATGACGAAAACGTTGACCATGCCAGGTACTGAAATTTCTCTGTTTGGGATAGAGGTTCCCGATATAAAGTGTGGCCTACGATGAACGAATCGGCAGGAGCTTACTTAATCATATAGACTTACCATATAATGACCACTTATGCAGCTCAAATTTTCTAATGAGTGAATGCAAATGTAATAAGGGAAACAATGCAGATCGATAAGATTGAAGTAGATCGCCCTGTAGACTGCATCTGCTAGATGTTAGCGCGCCTCGACTCTTTCCCGCCTCAGCAGCCATAACGTTTGTTATCCGTGTGAGTCATTGAGTCCACGAAAGGGAAATCGAACCCATACGTAGGCCTCACGTTATTGAATAACGAAAAAAAGCTGACTTATCTGGCCGGTTATGTCATGACATTTACATTTTTGTGCCGACTCATGCCGTCTGTCCCACTGCCTAGCAGACGATATAAAACAATAACAACATTAAAAAGCTCATCTAATAACACAGTCGACCATCGGTATTCAACTAATCAGTGAATGTGCTCCGTGTCGCACGAACGGCTGATTGGTGCTTGAATGATATAAGAATTGATGACTGTTGGTTCGGTGGTAGACTGGCGGGTGCACTCACTTCATGGTCGATGAATACGATAGATCGTTCAGCATGCGGCCGTCGAGTGGGACGCTGCAACGTTTAACAAGCAAATACACCATAATATAAGAATACACATATATATAAACAAAAAAAAGCCCTATAAAAGAGCACGTACTCCATAATAAACGGGCTATCATAGTAGATATAGCGTGTTATAAATTACTACAAGTTAAAGCCTAATAATGGTTAAGACCGTATTCATCAATACTACAGGACAAGAAATACTACCACCAACAACAAGAGAGCAAAAGGGGTGTAATGTTAACACCAGTTTTTAGACGTAGTGTTTACTACCCTTAAAGCCATATTAGAAAACGTTGAAATTTTACAACAATCCCTAAGTAAATAAATGCGTGATCATCGATTAAGGAACAACAGCAACGTCGTTGAGACAGTATAATAATAATATTACTACCATTTATTAATTATCAACTAATGTCAACCGATTTACTATAACTACATAAAATGCTATCATTATAGTAGCAGATACATACATGGGGTGAAGAGCAGAGCGACGTGAAGATGTGATCTCGGCTGCGATACGTTCGAAACGAAAGACGCGATAAAGAATATTGGAGGAGGAAGCAGCGACGAAAGATATAAATACGATAATAAAAAA
>NW_019213826.1:167894-331569 GCF_002532875.2 Varroa jacobsoni | reverse complement strand
GATATATCATAGTAGTTTCGAGAGAGAAGAGAAATAAATTTAGCTTGTCCTGTAACAAAGCACGCCTTACCTTTCTGGAATCGTTTGTCAGGCAAATACACGCACTACCGTTTTGTGTGTATAGAGGGAAAGGTTTTTGACAAAAGCACATAAACACTTAGAACAGGTCCTTTTCTGTATCAAGTTGAATATGCGAATTCAATTTGCAATATTATGCAAGCTATAGTATATAGCACGGTTATGTTTAGGGGTCCGTGAATGCCATCTTACGTTGTCAGCACAACAGCAGTTGTGCCTTATAGCGGGTCGAAAACCAGCAAATGACACCAGTCGTATAGATGATTGTGGGCATCCTGCCGGTTTCTAGAGTCGTTACTTTTCCTCTGTTCCGTGTCACTCTATTGCCTCAACGCCAGCTACCGCCGCATTGAATAACCGGCTCTTGCGGGTTACGCTCACTGTTATTTCGAAACAACGACCTTATACAGATCTGGACCTATATATGAAAAGGTTGAACAAATCGCAGAGAGTCATCACGAATTGTTTCTGAGTTTTATCATTGTCGATCCGAAACATATTCTATAGGTTTCGAAAGTACGATCAGCCGTCAGACTAAAGTCTGGTCCTCGAACCATGGTGCTCGCACCGTGTGTGTTGTTTGCCGCAAGGACATTAAATGATCAAGACACGTTTAGAAGGATTCGCTTGAAGTTTAACGTAGTCAGCAAAGAGAACTTTTGGAAATGCACGAACAAAACTTATCGTTCTGGTACGAGTTTTTTTCACTGGGGACCGTCCTGTTTGTGCGATGCGTTGTTACCTATGAAGGGCAACGCGGCCTAGACAAATGCGGTCATGAATTTCGGTCTTACTATTCTGTGAATATTCATATTAATGTGCCGTATCGGTCTTTTCACAAAGAATAAACAGAAATTACCGTTTGAATGAATTTATTATTTCGTTATCTACAACAAACATACTTTCGACGTTTATTTGTATTTTATGAATATAGAGTGAAGGTTGGACACCGACCAGCGGCTTCCAAGTAAATGAACGTACGTATTTTTCGTGACAGGCGAAACACGTGAGGTATAGCTTGGCCAGAAGCTCCTTTTCGGCTCATCCGCATCGCTGAATGTGACTGCTTGGCTTGTTTGAAAGCACAGTCTGACTTCGTGACTCGGATTTCGAGAGGCGTGAACCTGAGCATACGTATGTGCCGCACACAGAAGACAGATTGAAGCGAAAGATCTGTGAAAGGTGATATGCGAGTGCTTCGTACGAGTGTTGTGCTCCTACTGGGCTTACTTTACCAATAGGGGATGATTGTCCCACATATTTGCCAACGGATACCGATCAATCAATGGGAACAGTAATTACACACGAATAGTATTTATTGATGTTTGATTACGATAGCAATTGAGATATCTGCTCAGAGATTTCCTCTTTGTAAATCAGGGTAATGGAAATATGTTGAAATAGAGCCGAAGCATGACCAACTTGATATTTTTGCAATGACCTCTTACTATAATAGCGATTCGAATTTTTATAGGCAAACAAAAACAGTTTAATAACTTAGCCTATCTCTATCATTATTTACTAGTACTATACTATATAATAGATATAAGCAATGTGTCATTATACCATCGGAGACGTAAAACCTATTGTATATATATATACAGGGTGGAACATTTGATCGATTGATTTGTGTTAGCAAGTACGCATTTACCCGTTATTCTTGGTATCGGAAGAATGCTAGTTTTTTCTAAAAAAAAAACTGTTTATAGCGAAAACTAATGCATCATTTTTCATATGCGACTTGAGGCAAAGATCAGATACTACTTACTTTTTCTGCGTTTGACAAAGTTTCTTGGAAGTTAAAGACTTTCTTTCTTCACTGATTGTGGTGATCTACATTTTTTTTTTCAATTTTCATCAAACGTCTAAAAAATTGGAAAAAAAAAGAAAAAGAAAAAAGTGTTAGAATATATCCAATAGGTTTTACACTAAAGGAGCTTCAAAAATCAAATTGGCTCCGATGCTATGAGGCCGCAGTGTTAGTATATGCCTAAAATGCAAAAGCTACGACAATGATAGTCAGTGTCGTAGTTCGATTAATACTAAGGAACTTTCTAATATACCTTGTATTGTATTATAGTGGCCTTATTACGAATGCATCGTATAAATAAATACGCTCGATATTATAAGAACTCTTACTTTAACAGCTGTAAAATGAGGAGGCTTTCACTATCAAGGGATTTTTGGCTCACCCAGTACATTGCCGATGGTACGGTATCAGTGATTCTTTTCAGAACCTGTTTAGTCTCGAATGTTAGATGGAGGGAATTTCTAGGTACTCGAAGCCTCGGTATCTTCCACATCAACATTGACCTCAACAAACCTGAGTGAAAAAGGTATCCATTTTGCTATTTTTGACAAAACAAGTATATGCGACAGCAGGTTGTGCTGGAATTTCAAGAAACCTGGTCGCATACTTCGTAGGAAGTTTTGAAGGTACAAGAGGTTGGTGCGCGCCAACGGAAAATCGTTTGGCCAGCATTTAGATAGAAACATTTTTTACTCGTAAAACAAACTCCAACACTTACTATAGTTAATTATGATAGTGATATCTCTATTATTATTGTGAATTTTCCATTGAATGTTAACGGTGTAACAGCGCGGCGATATTTTGAGAATTCGGACCAAGTAAATTTAGGACGTAAATAAGTAAAGTAAGCTATTAGAACATTAGACACAACACAGCAGGCCTCTCAAACTCGAACTGTAATCTAGGATCCAGAACATTTGCGTGTTTGTCGTAGAGTGATTCCAGAAACTTGTCTGATTTTCAAGCCTATTTTAAAATGTTACCTAGATTCGGCTCAAAGTACTAACCTAATAATAAGGTCCTGTCCTTCCAAACTACTTTGCTATCATTTCTAGTCCGAGATACGAACGCAGGCTTCAGGAACTGCCGTAGATAGTTCGGACATGACTCTCAGAGCGCTTCGAGGCTTCAGCTGAGAACGGTTTGCATGCCAGCAAAAACATAATAAAAAAGCGACAGACTCTAAGCTAATGATGAAACTATACAAGGGATAAATCTGTTTATTTACGAAGCTCATTCCGGGCACTTATTTCTGATACTCAAAATACATATTCTTGCTTTGAAGAGCGTAGGCACTCTCAGTATTAAATGGACAAAACCTTCTAAGGAATTGTATAATTTGGATGCATTCACTAAGATGCTTGATCAATGCAAGGCGATAATGAGCTTTACTCCTGTTAATTTCCCATCATTTGGGGATGGACATAACGCATTACTAGCCTCTTTCATAGCACGCTTATAAGGCCGGCTGAAGCACGCGATGCACGAGAGAGCCTAACAAACCCGGTCAGATTAAATAGGAAGGTTAATAGGCAACAAAAAAATGTGCCTGAAGTAGATTTTTAATTTTTTGTCATATGCTTACCCTCTAGCAAATAAGCATACATAGTCCTTGATGTAATTATATAGGCTGGATTACGTTGAGCCAAACGCGAGAATATCAGCGTCATCCTTGAGTACAATGGCCACTAAGAACGCTTAATACAGTTAATTTTATGCCAGGCTTACCGTTTAGCAGTTTTGCTTACCCCGGTCACAAATTCGCCGTGTAGATAAAAAAAAAATACGTAACGTTTTATCAACATTTAATTTTCGCCATGTAAAAGGAAACATTCCCATGCTAACACTTATGAACAAAAATCAACTCGATCCCGCAAAATGTCGTCTTCGAATATATACCTCGTATAGACCTTTAGCTACCAAATAGTATCTTACTATGCCTGTATGTATATGTGATGATAGCAACAAATTAAGCCCTATTTTCGCCAATGCTGCTTGGAAAACAATCGGCGGGTGATACGACTACTCTTTTGGGTAAATGACTTTCGTTTCTCTATTTATTTATCATGTTGACTTAGGCTGCTTGATCTTTCCCTTTCCATTTATAATGAGTAAGTTTTAGGAGTCTGTTTGTATAGACTAAACCTCCAACGTTGGCTGTACATGATCTAAGCTTGGATTTCTCAAGAGGTCATCGCCAAGCAAAAGCGTGTTTGTAGCTTTGTGTAAGCCGTACATTGATCTCGACAATCATTTCTAAGAGGCAGTTACTTTCTGTGAAGGCCATGGTTAAGGCGGCAACCAGGAAAAGGATGCGTGAACAACAGCGACAAATACACTAAATAGGCAAATGCGACGATACATAAGAAATAAACTGGTACGCGAAAAATGATGGCCACGACCTGAGACATCGTGTCGTTAGAAACATGAAAAGAAAAAAAAAAAAGAGATGGCTCCTAGGAGATGAAAGATATTAGCTGGAGGGTCGCATGTGTGTATCAAGCGCGTTCAACTCGTGGCTCCCGTAGCAGTGTCTTGAGAGTTTTGAGCCTTGTAGCCTGCGAAACACCAATGGCCAAGGGTGGGAAAAGGAAAAGCAGATAGTCTGGGTTTGCAAGGCTGATTTTCAATGAGTGAAGAAGACGGCACATTTCGTTCAATGACGTCCTCTGGCTTACGAACTTGCGAAGCTGCTTGTTCGAGGGGCCCTGCGAATCACACATTGAATCGGCGAAAGAAGCAATTATGGGATTGAAGGTAAATGTTGTAATTTGTCCTCATAATAGCAAGGGAAAACGTGTGTTTGCTTACAGATTTGAGAAGCATGTCTACTGGCCTGAATGAAACTCTGCATAGACATGACTTAGCTTTCCTACAAAAGCTTGAACGATAAAATAGGTAGTGGGTATTGTAATCCCCTACCCTCGCACGGTAGATTTCAGATCACCCGTATTCAGGGCACTAATCGAACACAGCCTTAAAGCATTTTTATATGGTGTATATGTTTCTAAAGTCTGTTGCAAATTGTCTTAGGATCAATTCGTTTGCTTTTCGTATGAATTCCAACTAACCAAGTTAGTTACCAAATGAGACATTCAGCAACCCTTGAATCATTACCTTAAATTTTCCTATAATCATATATATATATAAATCATACGAGTATAGTAATTCTTCAATGGGAACGACGCTCAACACACTTAGCTGTTCCATCGATACGGGGGGTGCTATCTTTTTAGCCTCCAAGGCTATAAGATACTCAGAAAAAGTATACTTTTCTTAGATATATGACAAATAATTTTTTTTTCAGAAGTTCAAAAAATAAAAAACTATCTCACGATTTTACACCTTTGACGAAGTTTGCGTGTGTATGTTGTAAAAACATTTCACTTTTTCTGATAAATTTTGATACTGTGGTATGTGGCAGTATGCATAAGTAAGCTGGTTAAAAGTTGTTCGATGATTCCAAGCAGAGTTTTTTGCTTTTTTACAATTGTAAAATGTTAACTTTACATTTGTTAAGGAGTCAGGAGATAGGCAAGTCACAGTGCGTTTAGTAGGGGGTATTCTTTATTCAATTGAATGACCCCAGTGGTCATTGTTACAGCTAATGCGTTTTAGATATACTGGCATTTTGGCATTATAGCATATTTTTATGGATTTGTAGAAATAAAATTTGGATGCGTATTTGCTAATAAATGCAACAATTTGTGCACTTCCCCCTAACTTAACACACGTGGAGAACACGCTTTAGCTATCAAAAAGTTTTTATTTAAACTGATAATAAAATTTCGCCCCATCCTTTGTTATACGTATATCCAGAGGGAGGAAATCTCTATAGAACTGTGCGTTAAGTTTAATTGATAGAAAAAAATATATTAGCGGAGTTTTTACAGGTTCTTGGTTCAATAATGTCACTTCAACTAGGTAACTAAAGTAGAAAACACATCATTGAAAGATGAAGAAAACATAGACAGAATTGAAATTTACAGAGTAAACTTTCGACAGGCTACGTTGTACGCTAAATGTGAAATCCAATAATCAGCTCCTATCATTCATTGTTCGAAAGGCTCTATAGGACCGAACCGTGAACATATCATCTACGGGCTACGAGTCGTACCGAAAATATACACACAAACAATACTCTACATAGAAATGTCGAGCAGAAACCGCGCGAAAACATTGACTTGCAGTTTTCGAGGTAATAGCTAGGTTAGGGTCAGTATGTGAAACATCTGCTGATAGTCCATATGGGCATTAAAGCTATTTAGGTCTTGAAAGTCAGATGAGATAGAGAACGTCAACAGAATATTTTGATATACGAGTAAGCGGCCGTAGCGTCTCTCCGTTTTTGGTGATTTGTTACATAATTTATTTAATGTTACGATTATAGAAATATATAAATGTTTCGCCCTTTACATCCAGAACTGCCGTTACGCATTATGATAACAGACGACCGGTTGCCAGCAAGAAACGAACGGGTTCGAGCTTAGGTCGCCACGTGTTCTCTACAGTTAATAGATACATATATATATATATATAAGCTATTCGTCTTCTAGTTAGGTTTCCGTTGAAAGCAATTTGTCTTCACTATAGCCATGTGCCCTCTTTGATCAAGTATTAGGCACCGCATTTTTAGTTGGCATTTAGAGAACTAGCTGAATACGTTTTCCCTTGGCACTTCAAGTTGCTGTAAGCAAATAACCTGGAATGATCGACAGGTGACGATAGCCAGGCTAAAATGTGACTGATGAACCCTCGTTATGGGCCAGTTTTTGGCACCTATAAATATTTTCGAGTTTTACGTCCGGTACTACGGTTAAGCGCTGACTCAAACAGCGTTTGCATGCGCCCGTAGTACTATAAGTAATTCTACAGTACATGGAAAGATATGAACAATTCAAACAATAGAAACAAGTATAACATCGACGCAGGATGAAGGTTCGAGGTTATTTAGCCGAGAATTGATATCAGAACAAATGGCCCTGTCCCTTTAAGAAGAGACGTGTGCACTTTGCTTTTCTTACGTCACGGACTCACCCTATCTTCGCGGCATTGAACAGCGGGCATTGTGGAAACGGGGCGCACTCGAGGATCGACACCGTCTCGATAATGAGCGGCTCGTATGTGTCCGGACGTCGTTTGTAGGCGCGTGCGTGTCCACAAAAGGTTTGACAAAATGAAGCCTGTTTCTCGAACCTGTAATGCTTGGCGGCTGGGCAGCTAGCCTCTTAGGAGGGTCTTTCCACCCTGGACTTTTTTGAGAAGTCTCCATTTGCTTGTGACAGATTGCTTTACCTTTGGCTGCTCCAAGATGGTTCTATTCAGCAACAAAGCAACTGTTGCTTTGTTTGTATCGTATGCAGCGCTAGCCGTTAAACAATCGCATGATCCAGGTATTTACTCATTGTGTACTAGAAGCAAACTTTGTTAAAACTATTAAAATTACCTGTACTTTATGATCATTATAGCCGTTTTGGCTGGAAAGAAAACTCTTGTTGGTTGTAGCGTATGGTATGTTTGTCCGTATTTGATGAGCAGTTACATATTACCGAATACCAACCCCTAATTTCTAATAGAAATATATACTGTGTTTGTTTTAAATCAGTGCGGAAAATGAAAAATCTCAATTCAGTCACTTCAGTTCTTTTTGTGCCATTTGGAGTAACCCATACAATTCCTTAAGCCCTTTTCTGACTTCCTGAAATATCTAGTTCGTTTGGGATCGTCGTATTCCTTGAACCCAGGTGTAAAAATTTTTCCCATTTTTTTAAACCTTTGCGGTAATGGGTCGTTGAACCCTCAACGTTTCATCGAGTTGTTTTTTTTTTGGTAGATTAAGAGTGTAAGATGCTTGGGAAACAGAAAATGTCGACATTCTTTGGCAAGGTAATGAGTAATGCCGGCGCTTCTTGCCGCTAAATATTTCAAGTTCTATGGTACTTCTGGTGTCTTTGTTTAATACTGTCTTTTCAGCCCAAATGTTCCTGCGCCAAATTTTAGACCTAGACCACCTGACCTGTTTTAAGGTTACATAGGCAAACACTATACCACTGTACCATAACAAAGCCAATAATGAAGCACACAACTGTGTTGTGAGTTAGCACAATCTTATTAATTTCTTTCTCCTTTCCAACGGACGCATCTACGCTATCTATTGAAATCTTTTGAAAATACTACTTGTGATCGTGTTTTTCTATTACATTCAAATTCAAATTCCCGTTCCTTTCTCAAAAATGCTCACTATCTCTGCACTAGTTTTAGAACGCGAAAAACTGTTGGTTGCCGCATACGAGGTATATCTCGCCCAGAATATCAGCTACGACTGCTTCCAATATGCAGAACGTAACAGTGTCGCTGAATGCGACTGTTCTGCATGTTTAGAAGCACAGCCTGACTTCGTGACGAGAATGTGCACTTTCCGAAGAGCCAGGGCCCGTGTGTACGCAGACGCAATCGACAGGACGAAGGTCCAAGCTAAAAACTGGATGTGGAGAGCAATATGCAATCCGAGGTGCCGTTTTCGCCTCCCATCGACGTGTTGCGACCCCGTAGGGTCAAAACTGCCGATGCAGGCCGGGTGTCCTACCTGTTTACCAACCGACAACTGTAAGCGAATATCGTTTCTAATTAAGGTTGATGAATGTAACATAAATCTACTAATACATTCAATTTCTGTGGACTAATTTATGGGGACAAATTTACATATTTTGAGAACAACTATACGGATAATGCAAAGCCACAATAATGATGCAATATATCTGTAACGACCTATTATTGTTAAGGTTTTCAATTATATAATAAACTTGGTTCTTATTCTTCTACACTGTGTTGTTACAGAATGATGTAGTACTTCGTGCAAACGTTATACGGTAAGGAAGGCCGGTCACTAACAAATAGTATCCTATCTATTAACAGCTATTTTTTCAGCCGACTTGAGAGGCCACCATGTCTCGTGTCTATTTGAAACGACGCACAAAACCCAATCGTTTTCAGAATCGAATTGGTTTCAACGCTACCTGGTTGTCCTAGGACTCATGGATCAAGCCAAGCTGAGCGATAAATGCATGCAGTATGCTCTTCTTGGCAAGGCGGCTCCATGTAATTGCAGGTCTTGTCTCGGATCCGAAGCGACCAGTCGAGCACTCCGCGAGAAGCTTTGCGAGTACGGACGATTAGTACGCGCCAAGAAAGAACTGCACCGACCCTCTTTCTGGGCAGACAGCCACTATTTATTGTAATGCAAGCTTCATAACTTACTAGTTACATTCTATTATACTTGTCAATTTTGTATTTCAAGTATGTAAATTAAGAAACAATGACGAATGCGACAAGCGGTAGTCTAGTGGTGGTTTCTAATGAAATGTTAAATGACACTGCTGGCCGCCTCTAAGCCTTTTAGACGCTGAACAATGTTTTTCCGTAGTTTGTAATGTAGAATCCAGTAATAGCTGCAGCTTTTTCACAACGATTCCCTTTTGGTGCATCTATAGTTAGCCAATATATGTCAGCTTGCTGTAACAAACTGCTCCTGTATAAATGTGCAAGTTTTTGTAAGAAGTCAAAGAGAAGCTTTGTTCAGTTCTATGGATCAGAGCTGAGTTACTTAATAATTAGGTATTCCAACATTCGGGCGGAACGTAGCAGGTCTGCGGCGTCGAACTCAACGTATAATATGGATGAAGCTTTTGGAAACCCATTTGCCTATTGTGGAGCACTACCTTAGCCTAAAAACCATTCTATACATATGTGTTGCATATAATTGCAGGAAATTCTGCGACTTCTACACCTGTCCTGAGATTCCACACGAGTGCTGCTCGTTGTACAGAAGTAAAGAAGTGGATAGGAACGGTTGCCCAGTTTGTCTCCCTACATCTATCGTTAGCGAATTCGGGCCCCGCTGTAGCGTCTGGGTCACTGGATTACCCGAGAAAATGCTAGATCGTCTTATAGCCCGTTTCGAAGTTTGAAACATTTTCAGGCACCTGACAGGATAACAAACTCGAGAAAGGTGAAAAGACACAACGGAAGTATCCTTTGATTCCAAGGTAATGCTAGAAGTTAGGGGTAAAATAAACCTGTTTTGTTTCCGCTTCGTATTTTAGCTAAACTGGACAATTCATTCATGTGGCAATACAAACTTTACGGTAAATATTTAGCGTTAGCATATTTACATTTTGCCATCAAGTAACAGAATTAGATATAATGGTCACCTTTTAGGGGAGGGTCATCGCGTAGTCTGGGCCTACTCAGATAAGGCCCCCGCAAATGTAACGAAGTTCGACTTAGATTGCATACTTCAACTGTATCTTTCCGGAGATTATTAATTCTACATAAGCTCCTTTATTAGTCACAATTTCATATCATCATACCGACTACGTTCTAACTATTGTACCTTTAGATAGTTTCCGTTTCCAATACACGACTCTTTGGGACAGCGTCCTTATTCAATCTAGAAATAATAGATCTCAATTAATTCCAACGTAATTTTAATAAATTGAATTTTGATCTGAGCTGAATTTTGAAATGGCTATAAGATCATTTAAGACACAGGGCTGCGGTAAATTCCCGCGATCAAGAAACACCCAGACGTGGTCCTTCGGGCAGCAGCTTATCAGATTGTCTCCGCATTTAGGTCCCCACTTGATAACGCAATTGTCCTTATACCAAATGATCACAAAGGGTATCACAAAAGTTCAAAGTTTGCCATACAGCATTAAATTCCAGAGTTCAATCTATTAAGGGAGCACCCATATGTAGCTACCGATATTGCAGTTATTAGATCAATCTATTCAATCATCGATCTGTCATGCGTCACTATCAACAGTTTCTACCGCGATATGCTCAAACGAGATGCGATATCGGTTCATATAAAAACCTAGCAGATTACGGGATTTCCCTTGCTTTGATCCAGTCAAGTAGCTCAGTGGAATATAACTAGGGCTTCTATAGAGATGCCTCTGGACAAACATTGCCGCGGATGCCTTCCAAAAAATGATAATTCTAAAAAAAATAATAAAAGGTATGCGTATATCTATATAATATGAGGGAGGCCGAATGGCAATTATTTGAGAAGTAGAATCTAAACAGAGCTTTCCTGGCAATTAAGCGGATTTTCTTTGTTCCTCCTTTTACGTACTCTTGCTAAAACCTCTCCATTTCTCAACAGCTACAAACCTCCCGCACGACGTCCATGACCGATCATGTTAAAAAGAAGTTTCGATGTATACATTTTGTCGTAAAAAATGTTTAATCTATAAAAGCTCGCCGACAGCAGAGGAGGATACACACAGAATTGAAAACCAAAGAATAGATCTAGTGGAATGTGAATGTATCTGAAAAGTCATTTGACAAAATCGTACAGGGAGCTATTTTCGCTATTGGGGTCTAGGGAATGTCTGCTATGAGCCTTCGAAGGTTTTAGAAGGTCTGGTACTGTTTCCAGAAAATTGTTTGCAGCTACGCCACACCCAGGTCTTCCAAAATGTTGGTGACCTTCAAAAGCTTAGTCTTCATATTATTCGTATCGTATTTTCCAGAAAAGTACTTATTTATAGCGTCTCACCCTCCTCCTAACCATCAGATAGGAAATGTACTATCAATATCGAGTGTATCTTGTGTGCATGTTTTAGATGTACACACTTTTACTAGTCTCTTATTATTTGTTGCTTTTAAATTTTGTTTCAACATGTCAATTTGAGCACATGGAAAGCTTTTGATATACACTTTTATTATTGATTTACTTTTGGTCTGAATTTGTAAATGGACGCGCTGGCGGCATTTTACAAAGTAAAAAGCGTGCTTAAAAAATAAACGTAATAACACTCGTCGAATGAACAGGTCAAATCGATCGAGGATCGGTAAAAGCCTAGTTTTCGACAAACGACTAAATTTAGTTAGAAAAATAGAAAGGTATGTTACTCAATGCTTTTACCAATCATTGTTCGTCCTTTCCCTTTACGTATTATCATTTTTTCATCATACCTTTTTTTTTTCTAGGTTTTTATTTTCAATTAATTTCTATAGACGTTTTAAGCTCGCTTGTAATTATATTTGTTATTTTACTATCTGTTTTTACGTTTGGAGTTCACATATCCAGTTACGACTTTTCATCCTTCACATATTGTTTAATTGATTGAATATCGATAATGTTGACTTCGAAAATCATCAGGTCTTCAATTCGGTTATTGTTATATTATATTAAGTACATATAATGGCGCCAAGTTTATGATCCGGAATTATGTTGAAAACGTACCTATATAGAGCAGTTAAAAAGCTTTTAGCTTTTTTTTAAACAAGTTCTGGGCATGCAGAACATGATAGAAACTTACGTGACTCTCTGATATTTGTATGTGTAACGTTATCAGATATAGGAATAGAATTGTTTCGTGTGGAGACTGTAACGAGCAGGTATTTTGTTGTATACAGTTTATTTTGTTAATCTACGATCCAAGTTAACTCGTCAGAGATTTTTTACCACAGCCCATGGCGTAGCTTCTGCACGGTATCGGCGCGTAAAAAGCAACTATACACTTTGGTTTTTATTCCTTTTGCTCAGGTCTGCCAGTTCCTGAGGGCATCAATGCCCTAGCAAATTTTTCACTTTTAATTAACGATTATCTTTCGGAGAGCGTAAAAAAATATCGCCGATGTTGTTTATGAGGGAAAGCTAAAGGCTTCAGCTCTGCTTGACTCGTCGCCTGCATAGATACTCGAGAATGAAGCTCTTAGAATGTTATAAGGCATTCGGTTAAATCTTTTCCCTAGGGGTTTCTTGGTGCCGCTTAGATTAAGCCCTTACTCCATAGTAGTACATCATTTAAAAAGGCTTCATAAGCATTCTATTAATATGTAAGAACCACAGCTGATACCAGTGTTTTAGCTTCCCCAGCGATTCTGCAGTATTCTAAAATAATTTTACCAACCGTCGTATTCGTTTGGCACAACCCTCTGTCTATATATAGAGGGCCATTATGAACGTCTCAGATGTCGGCGTCTCGGCATGATAATATTAAATTATAGCTAGCCGCTACGAACGACAAGTCAGAGAGAAAAATGATCGAGTAACAATTTTTTCAGCCCGTAGTACCGCTAAATGGAGAGTTAGGTCGAGAGAGACCTGTCAGGCAACAAGTAGAAACTAATCTGAAATTCGTTAAAGGCTGATTAGCAACTTCATTGATCTGATTCGGTTGTGTGGATGACGGTAATTTTTTCGATACCTAACCCTATACACACACATGTAGTTCTCACTTACTTATGGAAAGAGCTGATTTCCGGAGTGTCCTCGCTCGAACAAAATGGTTCCCTACGCTTCGTTCAAATTTTCATCTGAACTTTTCCGTTACAAAAAGATGCCGTTTTAAACGTCACTCATGAAAAACTAAAGGGAAACAAATTTGAATTGTCCTTTTTCTGCTTTGCAGTTCTCACTATTGTTGATATAGGCACCCCTTCGTATAACTAAATCCGAACGCTCCCTCTTGGGGCTTTGCGAGCACAGGCAATCAGCACGTCTCGTAAGGGAACCATGGCCATCAAATTTCCGGCTGGAAAGCGAGTATCTCTTATGAGGTTAACCTGACAATTTTCTACATGCAGTTATCATATTTATTCGTATTACCGCTGTGTATTGGATACGCTGGTTAGGACGCAAAAATGAGTGGGGAGTACGAAAAGAAAGGCTTCCGTTCTGATGTACCGCAATGCTAAAGGGGAAACAGGTCGACTTTTTCGTGCGATCAGTCGATTCCATAGTTTTTTGCTCTACGGAGACAGCACGTATTTCGGGTACAATGTGGCGCACCGTATCGTTTAAGCTTGTTTGCCAGCTGTTGATAAGTAGCGTTTGAGCCTAAATAGTAGTTTACCAAATTCTGGTGAATATGAAGGCCATGTTGTATAGTTGATTTGTCGTTTTTCCACTCTTACTAAAAACAATGTTACCAGTTGCGTAGTCTCTTCCATTATTCATGATCTTTTTTGCCCCTCAATAATACGCTTAAATCCTGAAAAGATAAGTCTCAGGGCCCGTGCTCGTTCTAAACAGAATCTTGCCTTCTGCTAATCATTCAGCATACTTTAGAGCAACCACCTTTCGATTTCCCATAAATTTCGTAACCGCAAATTTTTCCCCTATGCAAATTTTAAATGATAAAACGTTGGCGCTACATTTGGCATCATGATTTAATGAAGCCCCGCTCTATGACCCCTCCGTCTAATTTTTTTTCAACTTTTTTCCTCATAGTTTGGATTTGTACCGCACAGGGTAAAGACAAAAAAACGAAAGCTAAAAACCAGCTGATTTATATACTTACGTTTGGAGTATGAAATCGTGTCGCGCTAAGTGAGACTTTGTGCGAAGATTTTTAGAATGAATGCTTTAGTCTACCTTGAGGCAGTATCATTTTGTAGATACAAGCGTTACGTTCTTCATGCACTCCTTTGGTGCTTCCAGGTACTCTATAATTAAAGATATCTGGCAAATGATGCGGCGTTCTATCTGAAAACGACAATTACCTAACAGTTAGCTAGCGATTCTACCTGACTGGAATTCTTTCTGTAATGAAGATGTTAATCAGAAGATTATCCGTGTTCAGCTGCGCCATAATATTCTGCATTTACCGGTGTATAGACTTGCTAGATATTAAAATTTGCGGAATACGAAAGTACCTGTACCCAAGTTACCTTTAGCGCTATAACTATGATTCATATTTTTCCTGCGCACACTTCCAAGGATCTCCAGCTAGCTGTCGATGTATTCACCAAACAGTGTTTCTTTTCCCTACCACTAACTGTTCTACTCAAAACTATCTGAAGCCTCTTGAGCGTCACTTTCTGCCATTGTTACGCCGTAACAGAGCGTTAACAGCGCTCCCATATATAGGACTCTTCATTGCAATAGAGGAAATGGAGGTTGTTCGATTGCCTTTGCGAGTGCGATCAAGATATCCTATTGTTATGCGGTGAGGCGTCAACAAAACGACAGAAGCGTAAACGAGCAGAGAGGTACAGTCCCTACAAAAGTTGTGATCGGAGAGATTCTGACAGCTGCTACTGTTTACGCAGTATCGTGCCGAAATACACTGCAGTAAAAGAAAACTATATGCGTAAGCAACGAAATCAAAAATCAGTATATTGCTATTCTACTAATTTTTATTGATTAGAGTTGTTTATCGTGTTAGACGCTGCAGAACATTTTTGTTTATCGGGCCTTTCCGAAGTACTGACTCTCAGTTACCTACACATACATCTTACGCTATTTGTGCCACGCGTGGCTTACCATTTACGCAGAGGTAAACAACCTGTTTGTTCAACTAGGTCGGTAATTAATAGTGGGCTCAATAAACACTTAGCACCCTCTCTTTAAAAAAAATTAGAGGGTAATTTCAACTTGGTGTAGTAGTCGAAACGAAGTTCTAGCATTTCGTAAGTGGGCACTGTAAATAGATTAGGATGGAATAGGGAAAAAATAGAATTCTTGTGATTTTCAATAAGCAACGATAACATTGTTAATAATTAGCGTTGTAATTTATTATGAAAACAAGCATATCTGCCCGTCTGAAATATCAATACTTGAATGCGCTTGACATAAACTTGGCTTTGGATATTAGCGGTCGATTTCGACAACAGCGGCCTTGTCATGAAAGGCTCGTAGCTCTCTACTCCACAGAAACCTATGCTTGGCCTGAGCCTCACCTATGAATATTTCATGTACAGGGAGACGACAGTATACTTGAATGTGGCCTGCTTAGCTCAGGTAAGCACAGCGCTTGAAGTTGTGCAAGCGAGAGACCGTTTGCAGAGGGTGATGCGCTGGAACTCAACGGTGCGCGATTTTAATAATGTGCAGAAGGAGAAATGCGTCCTGAGATGCAGCTGCTCTGAGTCAACTGTCGTAGATAAGTTTGCTTTTTTTTGACGCTTTCGACTACATGGACTATGTGGACAAACCTTTCGAATCACCCTCTTAGGGATAGCGTCGAAAAATTCGCTTCCGTTTAGGGCCTAACCAGAATCGGGCTTCGCAAGATAAATCGAAAATGGATGTTTCACGTGTACCCCCAACACCCCACCGGCCAGTAGAGCTCAATCAGGATAAACTGTGCCCTTTTACGTATTGGAGAGGGGAGTATATATATATATATATATATCTATCGGAAGACAAAGTCGGACTGGAACGCTTTCGAAGGCTCTCGCTTATTATATGTTTTGTTTATCCACAGCGCGTCTACCTCGTCACGAGGTGAATCTATTCATGTCAATGCGTTTTAGACGAGAGATTTGCTAAATGCGTCGTAATTTTAATATATAATCATTAGCAGTGCATCGCACATAGGGTGGCCATGTATTAATTGTTTTCATTTATACAGATACCACTGCATCGACGATGTTAGAGGACATATTATAGAAAAATACGATGGCGCGAAATCTGTCATTTCGGTATAGTTATATTTGATCAGGGTGAATAAGTACCTGTCTGACCCTTATTTTTTTATCTTACGTATTGTAACTAGGACAAAACAATGGCGGTATTATGTTGTGTGTAACATTTACAAAGCTACTTATATTAACGGACGCTCTTATTTGTAAATACAGACGTTAAAAGGCATTTTACTGAGGAAATATGCCCAATTGGTCCTTTGTATTCGTAGCTCAAAATAAATAGCTGAATTCATTCTCTGTTACTGTTTGAGTAATGATGATATTGCAGTCGCGTTTTGCATGTACTAACGAATGAGTATGATCAATACTGACTCTAGGTATTTTTTCATAGGGCATATATAACGCTGGTTGTCTTTTGTGTGCTGGTGCATGCCATCAGCACGTATATGCAGGTGTACACGATGTTAATTACACGATTACGTTAATTAACATTACGTTATTATCTTAGGAATATCCAACTATTGATGCAACAGTGGCGCCACTATAAAGGCTCGATATGCGTTCGGATGTGCCGTTCTAAGGTAGGCAAACCCATTTTTTAACTATGGTCGACACGTATTATATCTAAAGCCTCCGTTTCGACCGTTTCCCATACGTAGAAAAATGTTACATCGCTAATTGTAATTGTTGGGAATATGCTATCGACGTTGTGCGCCTAAATGCACATAAAGGTCACGGACAAACTATTCGAAGAACTTGTTGAAGAAAATACGTGACCCTAAGTCCAGCTCGCGACCTACAGCGAAAGGTTAGGACCCCAAAAGGAAAAGTTTTCTACCTACTTGCCAAAAAACAAGTACATGCGTAGAAAAGTAAATAATATTTGAAGTACGTTTGACTAAGCTAGATCGCTTAAAAACCAATCCACAACAGCAGATGATACGCTCGTAACGATCTCTTACCTAGAACTAAAATTCAATTGCGTGTTTTGCAAAAGCGCAGATTAAACGAATGTCATACCATTGTGATACATGATATTAATTACAAAACTTATGGACGTCTCAGAAAAAGTAAAATATAAGCGGCAATTTTCTATATAAAACTTCATCTTTTACCTTACATATATAGAATTCATTCGCTTGCACGCCAATAAGAAAATTTTTGATGAAAAAAGTTCGTCTTTTAGAGATTTTCAAGCTTCAGTTCTTTATTAGCTTTTTCTCCAATCTTCAAACTTTATTACATATTGTTACTGATACTGGTCCGTGCGGTAGCCGCAGACATATAGCTTAGGATGTCGCTGATGTTGATTATAAATTTTTGTTATGCTTTTTTCTGGGTCTCATTCAACTGCGGTAAGTTGATATGAAGGAAGATATGAAGAGTTATTATAAAATTTCTAACCTACACTAATCCAGCGAAGTCTGTAAATCGTTCGAAGCCTTTACCACAAGACATTTGACTGTGACGAAGTGATTCCAACCTGGGTCGAAGCTCAATGTATTTTTTCTACACACGTAACTTAAAAAAAAAGAGAGTATTTGTTGACACTTGCCAATATAACTTCAAGTCACTAATTCTCAGAGATATCTATTTTCCGGCAATAGGCCACCCATCGAAGTGGCATCGCATTACTCTTGGTCCTTCAGGACGCATAGGCTAAAACGTCCGAGAAATATCACATGCTTTTAGCCTCTGCGACAAATAGTAATTCGAATGTTACAATTTTATCGGTATATAAAAGGCTGTAAAAGGCTTTCTATCGCTTGAAATTTTTGACTGCTAAAAGTTAATATAATTCACTTATAATTCGCTGCTATAGGCACACAAAGTCACTGATATAGAGAGTCGAAAACGAACAATTTTCTATATATATATATATATATATATATATATATATATATATATATATACATAACTTTTAAATGTTTAGTATTCGAACATGAGTTCACAGTACTGTTGTATCCAACTAGTACACCTATAAAATTATAATGGAATTACAACGTAAAAAGTAATTCCTTATGAGCCTCAACTATTAAGGCAATTGGTAACCTCGAGTGTAAACGTGTGAAGCCGACGTGTTTTAATTTTTGATCAAAAATTTAGGCAAAACTACAATAATTTCCCTGTTGTACATTGACGATGCAGTTTGTTGTTAAAAAGGTAATTCCATTTATATTGCTCAATGTAAAGTCATGATAGTGACGATGAAACCATTCCAAAAGAGACATGCTGACAAATCCAATTTGTGTTCTGCAATTTACCAGCTGGCGTACCATATGAACATCATAACTTTTGTTTATTAACGGAAGCAACAGCAGCTAAAAGGTCCTGAATCGACTTTGATGGTATTTGTGTTTAATGGCAATCAGGAGAAAGTATAGCTCAGTCTTAACTGTGTCCTACACCCCCTGCTGCACAACGCCAGCCCTTTTAATTGTGACTATTGTCTCTCGTGATTTTTCGCTAAAAGCTTTTCAGGTAGTAGTGAGGAAACCGGAAGCACCAAGAATAGCAGCCGACACGATAGCAGACGACGCTAGGCAACAACAAATATTACTTAAAATAAGCATCTGAGAAACCTATACACGGTAGCTGCGACATGAGATATTGTATGACATTACGGACCTGAACGCAATGTACGTTATACAAATTTATGCATCGCGGAACATCCTGGACATCGTGAGACGGTGTCATAACCAAACATCTATGATTTTAGGCACGGTAAATTCACTGTGTGACATAAAACCAAGAGAGACAAAACGTCATCCATACCATGGAAGCATTTTCGTTTTCTGTCCTTACCAAATATTTTCATATCACTTTTATGTATATCATTGCTAATTAAAGTAGATATGAGTGAGGTAGACATGTCAGTTATTTTGTGAAAAGTGCCAGTAGAATATTACATATTATATCTATATACGAGAATTAGTACAGTCGCCATATATTGCTAAGTGCCGGATAACTCCGCATGCCTTTATATGACTTAGGAGCGCTTTAGACTGCAGGTCACAACCACACATATACGGATATATTTATATGGCTTAGGTTAATTTGAGCCTTCGAAGAATTTCTCGGGATTTTCCACCCTAATGGGTTTTCGGGTACCCTCCTCTCAGGCCCTCGCTGCCGGGGATCACTTAGCCGTAATCAGAGGCATCTCTTTTGAACGGCACAAAGCTCCGACTAGAGAGGAGTGACACTGGATAAACCTCCGTGAGTAGCATATGCTTGCCACCGAAACGAGCAAACTTACCAGATTCATCAATAAATGGAAGAGAACTCTTTGGTAACGTCCCATTTGTTCACATTGCATCTTTCCTGTCGGACGCGATGATCTAATCTAACCTAATAACTATAATAATAACATTTATCGGTAATATAAACAGCGAGGCTCATGCAACATATAACAGATTTTACATACTAAAGAAGGCTAGGTACAAGCATAGGCAGTGCCTGCTGACGTTAAAGTTTAACTACGGCCCGCAACTATTTTTCACACCGGTGCCTATAGACGTAGAACAGTTAATTCCAAATACGTATAGCCTGCGTCTGAAGTGTGAATCATCTTTTGTCATGTCCAGCACGTACTGCGACGACCATCAGAACTCACACCGTATTTTATCCCACAGTATTAAGAAAACAGTCAGACTATCTTTACTATTTGTAGCCCTAAAAGCTAAAGCTAACGTTTCGAAAATCATTGATGCAAATGTACAACAAGAACTGATAGTAGATAATTGTTTCGAAAGACTTTCATCGACGTAGTGTTTATGTGGTTGTTTGAAGATATACGGGTTCGATCTTTATGAATTTATTTTGATCTGTCAGAGCTACGCTCACACACGCAGAGTCACACATAAAAGCTTTCTATAAATTCTAAATTAATACGTTGCTCATAGTTGTTTTCGTAGATTTTCTACTTTTAACCAAGTACTTTATTTAAATATAAAAATCATTAGCTTTACAATGCGATTTTAGATCAAAGTAGGAATAGAAAAGACAATTAATAAAGTATAACCTTATAGTGTATGGCTTAAATACAATTGTACGCTGACGAATGCACGGTCCTATCTGTCATTTACCAGCCCAAAAAGGATACTCATGCTCCTGTGTCTCACGTGTTTAATGGTCTCCAATAATATGCTCTCTTCGCAGTAGATTTAACATCTGAGATATGAGAAATACTGTAGACAAGCTATCTTTCCTGGGGTCATCGCTTTTATGGACATCAAATCAAAGCAGTTCAAAAATCTGGTTCTACCTGTTAATCAGCTCTGCCTTAGCCTTGCTCCCAATCGACGCTTCTTAAACACCTTGTTGTCCTTATTCTGGCCAACGTATTCCTACGTCATTCTGTAATTTTGATGGCTGGTCTGGGATGTCACTGGGATGTGAATACTGCAAACCCCACAAGGCCGACACAGCAAATAGTAAACTGTGTAGGACTAGTCTCTCGATTCTTATAGGTCGGATGACTGGTTAAGGTGAGGCAACCCTAATGGCCGCTAGACACTGGTGTGAGTTTAAGGTCGTTCCTTACCACGCTCCAAAATGGAAAGTCAGTAAAGTTAGCTTAGAAATTGGAGCTAATAAATCCATACAGACTAAGCGGTAACACCAATAAATGAAAGAGTGGGATAAATCCTTAGCCTAGGTTGGTCCGTCTTTCATTTTATCGGATCCAACATATTTTACCAAAACTTCCTCAAATAAGAGTCGAGATGGATACCACTTAATTAGCCCATTGAGTGGGTTATAGAAAAATTAATAAAAGTCTGTACGGTCTGCTCGATAAATTTTGAGAGAGCATAATGATCTAAGTTTGAAATCGAACTTCGTTGCTCCGTGCATGGATTCAACGACACCTAGCAACAGTACTGGACGCGAGACTGGATTCATCAAAACAATAAAAAAAAAAAAAAAAAAAAAAACACTGGAAACTATAAGTGATAATATACCTCATACAGCCTAGGTATGAAGTACTAGTGTGTCGTAATTTTCTTTCAAAGTCGACGGGATATACTTGGGGAATAACTTGGAGTGGATGCCCTTCGTTATTTGTCTATTTGTAAGTTAAGGCACTGACTATGTGCATGACTTCAAACCCCCGCCCTAGCTAATTATATAGGTAATTATACTGCATGTGAAAGCGATTCAAGCAAGAAGATCGATATGTTTCGCAATAGTTGCAAGATAATGAGTTTCTTGATCCAGCCCGTGAACTGAATTGTGCTACACCATAGGCTCGCTGCCTTTCCCTGTTGCTACGACACATGAGCGCGAACGAAAGAATCCAACCTGTTTGTAAATGTTATTATAGTCGTTTTATTATTACTCCAAATGACATTGTCCATATATACGTATATATATATATATATATACGGGCTTCGACACCACATAGTGTTATTATGTAATATTCTTATAGATAGATGTATAGGGGAGAGGGTGACGTATGGTCATCAACAATAAATATCAATAAAAAAGCGACAGTAATCAACTTAGTCCGCTATCTTCAACTGTGCCATTTTTGCTTTGTTTGTCTGCGTTCGCTGTCCTTTAGGGTGAATGAACATCATTATTATCATCGTGGGGTAACAGTTCTTGTTATTTTTGTTGCGGTTGGCGATGTTATCATGGCGGCGGCGGTGGCGGCAGCAGCATAATCGTGAAGACAATATGAAGTCGAAACGGCTCAATCCATCCCGATAGCTACTTCGACTCCTCTACCATTTTTACTCCGAGCTGCTGTGGCTCTTCGTCCGGTGCCAGACGCATTTTCAGACTGATTATGCTAATAGTTACAACACGACGTGGTCCTAGTAGATGTAATAGTATTAATAATAAGTATCAATATGAAAACAAATGATTGCAGGTCAATCTTCGTCTCCTCCATATCGGGTCGGCTAGCGGGTGTAAAAATCATAATATTACATATTCGCCTTTCGATGCTGGGAGCCCGCCCAGATCGGAGCAAGCAAACGCGCCCGTAAATAGTCACGTTCTTGACGCATATATATAGCGCCTATAGATGACTCTGACAAGCAGAGGTTCGCACTTATAGCCCGACAAGCGGGTGGGCCTAATACATAGCACATGGATAAACATAGCACACATTCGAAAAGAGACAAATAACCAACGAGTAACAGGTGCACAAACTCACGGACTGCTATACACTCGGCCGTAGTTTCGTCCCGTGCTATAAGCGAAACCGCTGGTACTGATGTGGGCGATCAACAACGAAAGTTTTGCCAAGTTGATTGTACAACAATTGACTTATAGCAGCCGAAAATTGCTCGAAATGAAAAGAAGGTATGGAGAATGATGTTTTTTCTTGCGAAAAAAAAAAAGGAAAGAATAATCAAAGAGGCCACCATACGGCTATAGCACTTCTGCGCACAATAGCCAAGCCACCTTCTCAGCTGAGGATCGCCGTACTTACGACTATAATTAATATAAGAGCATCGGCAAAACTGACCGCTACAAAGCAGCTGTTACGCAGTCAACGGTCTAATATAGCTACATGTAGGGACAACGATCATCTTTATGTTTCAGGTTGTCGGTATTTCCAATTGAAACGCCAATAACAACGTTGGACTATCGAGAAATAGGACGAACTAAAAGTGAACCATGGTGTCAGCTAATAAGCTTATGTACCAGGAACATAGAAGCGCCAAGTGGACCAGACTGAAGTTGTGTTATGGCCGACCTGAACTAGCCGGCGCGACAGCTGAGTGAAGGAATGATAACAGCAAGAAGACGTGCAAACTGAAGTGGCCAAGACGTCGAGATAGAACAACAACAACAGCAACAAGAAGGAAGAAAACTTTCAGTTAATTTGAAAAGAACCACCTTCGCCGATTAGGCATTGACCAGATGGGCTGAAAGGACGAACGGGCGGACAGACGGAGCATGGCTTGCTACGGACAAAAGCCAACGAAACAGGGACGGCTCGGTTGAAAAAAAGGTGGAATATGCGAACGTACAGATCAGTCCGAGGATTGAATAGGAAAAAACATTGATCGTTGTTTGGAAGGGGGAGGGGGGACTCAAGGCAATGCGGGTGGTAAAAGCTGGCCAAGAATAGCTCTTCTGCGGTTTCCAATAGCAGCTGGTCGCCCTGTTCCGGCAGTTCAGATTTACTTTGTTTTTACGCGTCTCGTTTATAATCTTCTTTTTATTTGCTAGAAGTTTCCATACGACAAGCCAGATTGCCGTAACCGCCTAAGATTTACCCACTGCACGATCAGAAAATACTTCTTTAATCTTACAATCAGCAGAATCATGAAGAAAAGAAACTATGAGAAAACCACTGGAATTGATGATGGCAGTGGTGTGGAAATTGATCAAATAGAAGAGAGTAAAGCTTAGCATCACTAGTGGCTAGATATGCCCACAAAACATTAGATGTGGAAAAGCATTATGCTATTTGAAGCCAATAACTAGCATAGTAATAACATGTACACGAATAGATAATGATGAAAAAACGACGTCTCAAGAAGAAGAGTAGTTAATGTTTGTAAAGAAGAGGGTATGTTTGCGAACCTTACAAGGTGATTTAAAAAATTCGAAAAAGTCAGTGTCGAAACACACAAGCAATAACTACCACTTGTGCTATCGGCAGAAATTCAGAACTAAAGAAGTAAATACGTTGAGTGGCACCGAAGTATGAGGAACTCAAGTTAATGCCCCTTCGGGTTGAACATGAAAGCACTACATGGCAGGGTATAAGGAAAGGTAATAAAAACGTTCCGAAAGGTCTAGAGTCTAGCTATATCGGTAATGATTGATAGGACATCTTGATGGGAGGACAATGGCACACCTTGGCTAACGAAGTTGTGTAGGGATGATATTACGGAGGAGTCTCGGCACTAAGTAGAACAGTAACGTCAAAAGCTGTCGAGAAGTTCAGAAATGAATTTAAGTGGTAAAGTCGTCTAACAGTACGGGATAGCAAAGGGCAAAAGTGAGGTTTGTATCGGAGACGAAAGGCCAAAGATGGCAGTTGACCTTGCAAAGCTCCCATTGTAAATAAGAAAGTCACTATTAAGTTCAGATGACGCGATAGCGTAAAGTTAGCAGGATATGGAAAAAAAACGCGTTCAGTAAAAGATACTTTTCTTTCTGTAACAGGTTGTTCTTCTCTAGATGGCTTACGACTCAGCAAATCGATTCAAAAGGCTTCATACCTTGAGTAAATGGTAACGATGTGATACGGTTTATGGATGGGCGCATGATTGGAAAGTCAGCGGTAGGATATGCAGCGTGCGTTGTATCGTAATGATCGTAATATGAATGTCATTATGATATGATGAAAACCGATGACTTTGTATGGCAATCAAAACAATGAGATAGATGCCCAGAAGAGGCATAACCTTCCAGCCTAACCGATACCCATACCAATTTTCACTCTTATCATAGCACTTGTCTTCATTGTTTCACCTCGTATTTTTTTTTTTTTTGTCTCGCTTATGAACGCCGACCAAGGGCCATAACCAGTTTGGTCGAACATTCTCTTTACCAGCTAATAATAAAAAATGATAATACTTATATCAATGTATTGTGCTATAACGACGAGGTCAGGTGGTCGTCGTCTCGTCAAATGGAAGTTAAAGCAACGGTACAAAACGTAAACGTATCGAACAAACATGAACATGTCGTCTATCACCAACTAAGTTCCCGACGATATTTCTTTTCAAGTCGTACCATAATTGCAATAGCTCAGACAACGAGAGACAACAGAGCTGTCAAGAAAGTTAGTACATTCTTCGATGCTATACTGTTACTCCCTATTTCTCATTTCCACTTTTGCTGCATAAGGTTGATTAGTTTTATATCTAATGATGAAGCGTTGTCTTTGATTGTGGAGCTTGCCTATTTTTCTCCGAAAGGTCAATATCGACCTGAGCAACAACCTGGTATCCTGCGGCCTTGCCGTCGCTAGCCGCTACTGCTGCCGTCGCAGCAGCTGCTGGTTGGCCGTGATGAAACGCCTGATGATTATGGTGGATTTGATGATTTTGCTGTTGAACCCGTTGGTGCTGGTATTGTTCAGACTGTTGATAACTACGGAAATTGGTAGAAGAAGCTGCGGCCCGAGAACCTTGTGCACCGCGCACGTGTTGATCGTGTCCATTTGCGCCTCCACCCCCGCCAAGACTGTTCTTGCTCATGGTATGAGCGCCATTACTTCCGAAGCCGTCAACGGCAGCCGCAGCTATAACATGATCTCCAACGGGCCCAAAATCGCTAGGGTGACTCGCATGATAGCCGGCTTCATCTCCGTGCCCATGCCCACTTCCATAACCGCCTTCATGTGTGGCGTGGCCGCTACCAAACGAGTTGTGTGTGAGATGAGGAACCATAGCCATGTGAACTGCATCTTGCGCAGAAAAGCCCCCACCGTGAACTACTGCGTGTCCATGGCCATGAGCGCCGCCGTGTCCGGCGTCCGCAAACGGCACCCCTATTCCGTGTGCGTGAGCTGCGAACGCCGCAGCGGCCGCTATTGCGTGAGCATTTCCATGCGTCCTATCGTGGATGCTATTGCCGATACCCCTGCCACCGGCCTCTACCTGGGCTATGATTGCCGGATTGTGCTCCGAAGCGGCTGTGTTCCAGCCTCCTTTATGCTGATGTTTTTCTTCAATGCTGTGGGAATAGACGAATACAGATAGATTAGAACGATTTACTCAAAAAAGCTCAAAAAAAAAACAAGCGCACATTATGCTTAGTAATGGTTGATCACAATTCGATTTGCTACAATGTTCAAAATGTTCCCGCTTAAGAACAGATTAACACAGCTGACGACATGGACCTCATTTGTGACTTGAACCTGTTTAGCCTACCCATGGTCGTTTCATCAATCTACTTACAATACTGGCACGGGTTTTTTGATATACACAGGCACTTCCTTTATGATCTTGACGACTTTATGAACCGGCTTCGGAATTGGTACGGGCACGTGTTTGTAGACCGGAATGACAACTGGTTTTGGAACCGGAACGTGAACTGGGAATGGTATCTCTTTTTTGTGGTAGACGGGCCTCGGAACCGGTACGATCACTGGCTTGGGAATCTGCGGGTACGATAATCGATAATAGGAAATCAGCCCTACAAAATTGCTAGAGAAGAATGCATAAAAGAATCATTTTTGAGCATGTGAAGGTGGCGTAAACCAGAAACACCAAGGAAACGTAGAACGTGTAAGGCTTCCCATCATAGGCAACTAATATGGCCCAATATGTAGGTCTATAGGGCCGCCAGTTATCCGAGTCGCACTAAAAACTTTCACAACTATGCAAAACACCGGTGCTTATGAATCAGTGAAATATATAATAACTACGAAAAGACCCAGATTGATCTTCGATTCAGGTGTACAATGCGCAGTGATCCGGGTAAGGTTAGCTTGTAAAGTTAAAACGAGTTAATTCAAGTTAAATCGTGTACAAAAACAACTTGAATATTGGGTTCATATAATACGTAATGCAGTTAATCGAGCACGCAATTGAAACATACTAGCAACATTAGCCCTAATATTTAACGTTATTGAATAAACCCGTAAGAAGATTTTTTCTGAGGGGTCCCTCAGACTAACTGAAGATAACATGAAATTTGAAAAAAATATATGTATAATAAGGTTAATACAATTCAGATTTCATTGCTTCTTCTTAGCGAAAACGAAACACAGGTACCAACAAACGAGCCGCCTCAGACTGCTTCGCAAAGTTAATGATTAATTATCGTTGCAGGAGCAGCTGTTTAGCCGTGATCCAAACTGAAAGTTATATAAATTTCCCTGCAATCTTTATCTTTGCAGTTCACGGGACGATCCATTTATGTTCTTCTCACGCAGGGGTCCCGCGTATCTTTTTACATTTCAGATGTTTTCGTGTGGAAATTAAATGTTGCCGTCTGTTTCTTTCTAGCTAGAGTAAACTTCGTGTCGTCCTCGTAGAAATTACGTAAATATTACTTGAATAAGTTACGGACTTGTAATTTATAAAGGTTGATGTTGTCTCCGGAATGTGGCGGTATATCATCGTGACGTAACCCGTGAATGGCGTCTGGCACGTCAGCTACAATACACGAATCACTGTGTATCAGTTCGACGTAATGTAAAAACAGGCCTCTGGGGGGTAGTTTTTCTTCCTGTTAATATTTTGCGCTAGCCGTAAATCAGATTACGTTTAGTTTATTCACGCAGAAGCGTATAGTTGGATACAGTGCCGCTATAGTTATTTTTAGCATTGTGCCGTCACCGTACTATCCTACATTAACGATCTTAGCGTTTGATCATACTTTTACATAGCATATATTATTGTGATTATCGCGTTTTTCGTTCGGGCTTATTTGGTGTACTACTTGATCTTGCTTACTTATAAAAATTTTGTTTGCTTCATCGTCACACATACTCAGTGTCTCTATCGAATACGAATTTTCTTCGTCCGTTGCCAAACAGTGGCAATACCGGCTGTCGGCTGCACGAACGTGCTTCGCATCCAATATTATATTATAAATCACGTAAGGCCCAGTTATTTGTCCTGTTGCCATCTCATGCGGTAATGTCTGGTAGATAGAGATTATGGAAAAGCTATGGGCTGTGGCTCGACAATGCAGTCTTCAAAACAAATCTCTTTTTTTGTTAATTTTTTTTTCTAATCTTCGTTATATAGCCTGACGCTTTTTCATCTTCAAGCTTCCTGTGTTACTTTAGCGCACCTCCTTCATACGCCTACCCACCAACAACAGGACTGCTTTTTCAATGTGTTTCTCATCACCCACGTCTCTGTTTCGGCCTGCCCTGTTTCTTCTGGTAGCTTATTGTAAAACATCGCCTCCATCTACTGTATTTTGACTCTTGTACACTAGACGCATGCGACACAATATTGGTGCCTTAATGGTAGGTGACGTTTGTCATGCACCGTACCCGGTTCCTGCGACGCGTTTCGTGCTAAGCATCTGTAGAAACATATTTACTCTGACAGCAACGGATTTTTGCGCAGCAATAGCACTGTGTATCTGTGTGTGTGTACATAGTTGTTTGTATATGTTGCTTCTAGCGCCTCCACGAAGAACTTCAAACGTTTCGGCGGCGGTTTGTTCGTCTGCGATAGTTTCGCCTTGCTTATCTTCTTGATCGTCTGTGTGCCTGTTCATATGCCAGTGGGTGTGTATATGTGTGTTAATGACTGTGAAATAATGTCGATTGTCCAGAGGCCGGCGATGCAGAAGACGGCCTCAGCGGTGTTCATTATACGACGGGGCTATCAGAGTCGCTCATTCACGCAGATCATGGTGCTACAATTAAACTATTGTACGCATGGGCGCACCGGTAGAAATTTGAGTGGTGGCTCTAACAGTAGCACTATATATATACCCGTCATTATTATAGTAAAATAGCCATGATCTGGCGTTTTCTACTCTAATAGGTTTGAGGTAGCCGGTATAAGCTAGATCGATTTCTCACACCCGAGTGACCATTAGTTGGCATGGTATTAACCGGAACAAATCGAATAGCGACCACGCGGGTGAAACCACGACGATCTACAAGATCAACTACAACGAACGAGCCGCTAAGATCAGGTGGGTCGATAGAAAATTTGCCGGTATCGAAACTTCGCACAGGTTCGCGCCGCTCCCAATGAATGACACTGATATATATGGCTAATAAAGATGAAGCAAGAATGGCTGCCCACGACCTCGGGAATAACAATAAGATACTGTGGAACGTGAACAATACAAACCTCAAGATAAGGCGGTTGTTTAGAGAATGATTTATATCTCAGCAACTAATTCGTATAGTTGCTATTTGCTTATCTGGAAATATGTTTTTGCGTTTGGTATACGAACCAGCCATGTTTGGGGTACGTTACCTTGATAGGGATAGGCATTGGGACTGGCTTGGGTATTGGTATGGCAGTATGATGATTGTAGAATTTAAACATCGGCACGGGAATTGGTATATTATGGTTTTGATAGACGGTGTAGTGCTTTGGAACAGGCTTAACATAAGCCCATGGCTTGAAGATCTGAAAGAAAAACATTGTAATTTGTTTTAGTAACGAATGAGCGGCACTTAGTTTAATTTATGTTAGAAAATGAATCAATCGTGGTGGGTTATCGAACACGTATGAAACCTCTGAATAATATTACTCTGTTGTACCGAGTGCAGGCACCAATCGCTTATTATACGGTATATTGCATTATCTAATGCTGTTGACTATGTGTCAACAGCATTAGATAATGTCTTAGAGGCTAGATAGTCAAGTTAGAACAAGGACAGAACAAGAACAAGAAACAAGGTAAAAAACTCGGTGGAAATAAACCTCTGCTCGTAACCTTATAGGTAATGTTTTAGTAAATATCTATTACCACAAACAGATAAGCGGTCTTTGGCCTAAACGCTAACGTCCGTAGAGTGGAAAAACATCTCATTCGGCAATCTACATAGGTTCTCTCCTAAGGCTTATCTCATTAGTGACTATATTATTCACGACATTCATCGTAAAATATTTTAGGAGTTCGTACAGATTATCGCTCTCAGCCCCGAAAATTGGCGAGCCGAAGTACCTGATACCACACTGCATAAGGATAACAACGATCTGTCCGCTAGTCGTTTCCCTGTATTGACATTATTTAAAGTCATCTGACTGCAAGGTAACGTCACGGTCTATGATAACTGAAAAAAAAAACCATCGATTCGATATCATATGAAGAACGAAGGCGAAACAAGATCTAGCAGGCCCCGAAAACGAATCGGTGTTTGGCCTGCGTCTACAGAAATGTATAGTCGCTGAGCCAGATACTTCGTGTTTGATGCAGAAGGAAAGCTATCTATTCTCACTTGCACTAAAACGTACCGGGCAAATTAAGCTGAAAAGTTGACCTCCTACAGATGATATCTTATCCTTTTGTTTTTTTGCCTAGATAAAAGTTAGCAGTTTCAAATCACCAACGTTTTAAACAACGGAACAAGTGCAGCTAATAAAGGCACAAGAGACCCGTCCACATTTGACGACGTCAGGCATAGATCGTGCGGTCGGCACGAAATAGGCATCGTATCTGTTATTCACTCTCTTCTTTATTACCGCTGTGCCCCGTACCACGACGAACACGTTCCCATAACTAAAAGAACGGAACAAAAGTGATTTATCTGAGCAGTAGTAGTCATACCGAATGACCTGACCCAGCTCGACTCAAACGGGATGAAGCCCAACAGTTGCGAAAACATGAACCCAGCTCGTCAGTAGGGGGCAGAAGCAGCGGAGCAGAAGACGCAGACCAACGAAAGTTTGCACTACTTGAATTATAGGGATGGATCGGATGTATGTACATCCAACTTCGCTTTTGCCTTGATGCGGGCACCAGCATTAGCACCGCATCGTCTTTTTGGTGCCAGCCCATATAGCATGACATGGCAATATCCCCTGATGCTTTCCATCTAAAAGTCTCATGGTGTGCCGTTTCTGCATCAGCCGTTATCGTCATGCGACACGCAGCAATAACATCAATGAACCAACTAATGACGATATAATGAAATTGACACATACGACGTGAAAACAAAGGGTTTTAGATAGTCGATAACGACTGTAATACCGCGTATGGGTACGTATTTATAGATAAGTCCAACAGCATCTTCTCTTCTAAGTGTCAACAACAGCGGCAGCAGTGGTGAGCAAACGTTATTACAGATAATACTGCTGATACTTCTAAGCTATAGAAGGAGGTCGCGGGCAAATGGACATCATGGACAACAAACACAAGCCGGCAACGCTGATGCTGGTCACAGTTAAATGAAGGGAGATACCAGAATAAATATGTGGGCCTTTTAATGATCTGGGATGTCCTGGAAAAATGTAGGTAGTATATCATGAATATCATTGGCGGTAGTTACGGACCGGGGCATCTTTGTGCAACGCTACAGCCAAAACAAGCAAACAAAATGGAGAGGAAGGAAGAAAAGTGGTGTTGTAATACAAATTACGATTCAGATGAAAGCTGTAGTCTATGGTCGACGCAAAAGTTGTGTCACACACACATGCACGCAACAAAAAAGTCATCTCATTGCTCATAGATAGATAGGTTCATGTTTAGATATGCCTGTATCTGTGGGTGTATGTACTTATGCGAAGACAGCTACCCATCGCTCGCGAAAGCGTGATGCCGTCAAAAAGCGAAGACAGTGAAACACAGCGAAGGGGCAAGGGCAAGGGCAAGGGCATGGGCATGTCCGCGTGCATACGGTTCAGTCAAGTGATTGAAAGTGGGTCTCTTATTGAAACTAGTTTCGATGGTATCTTTAGCTTAGCCTGTTAGTAGTAGCTAGACGGAAACGTACAACGACTGCTAGTAATTTTATTTGTAAGGTACCCTGTGGCCTACGTTTAGCCAACTCGAAAGAAGCCTATCTGCTGCGGAGTTTATTTACTTCAATTAACTAATTCATTAATTAATCAGATTGTTATATTCCCTACAGTAGACGATTTGACAATTCGCTGTTTAAAATGCAACGATCTCCAATACACGAAGATAAGGTGATTTAATGGTGTTAGGATCCTATCAATCTCAACAGATAAACGTCCATTTTCGAGTACGAGAGTACTATTTCGAAATACTGCAAAAATAAATAACATTTGCCTTTACAAATGTTTGCCATAAGTACTTTAACTACTACGAAAGTCGACAGCTAGCTAGCGGAAGGCGTCGAATTTATGGGACTATTAGGCCAAAGTGTACAATAATTGAACCATTACTGTATAGGCCTAAATTGTTCCATGGATGCAGTAAGTGGCGGCAAATCGTAGTGGAAGAAGCTAAAATATTTCCGTCTTCAAAAACATCGCATTCGAGATCTGTCAAAGGTCAGGTTACCATACTAGACGTACAGCTAAAGGGTCCTGACAAAGCGCTAGCTTATAAACTATCGAAAGAAAGAAAGCTGAATCTTAAGGCCTTTGTCGGATTGTTACAACTTGGTATTAGACACAGCATCTATCCAATTAATTGTATTTGTCTGAAATATTTAACTTTCTTTGTTTTGTTACATTTTGTGTCAGCCATTCAATCCAGTAAGACATATTATAAGCACAAAATAAATCCGCCAAAGTTACGCAGTGAGGTCCTTTGCTCGCCCGTCTCTCGATAGTTCGATTAAAGCTGTTAACAGTTGATGACCTAATAGGTTCGGCAGGGAACGATCACACAATTGTGATGGTCTGGAACCTAGGCGTAGGACACAAACTAAACATGTATCAGGTGCAAAGATCAGAGATGAACTGACCTTCATGGAAAATTATTGCGGTACACTGCGTTTTTACTGCGTTCTATATACACAGGATTACCAGTAAGATATGAGAATATACAGACGAGTATACACATAAAGACTAAAAGCAACCAGCGATTGGCCTAATTGCATGATTTTCGACTTCATTGGCCTGATTATTTAGTTGTGAATACATTATACGGTAAAAAGTAGCCTCCTCTAGAGACCCGCAAGCAAGAAAGTTCACCCGTTATCCTGCTGGTTCATTTGTCCTGGCTTTTTTTCCCTATTTCGCTAGCTTTTCGTCCTATTTGCCTGCTGGTGTTGCTAATTCACTCCTGCTTTCATATGATAACTCGTTCGCTATAGCTACAGCGTATGCCTTATTAATGGCGCACACTATGCGCATTTTTCTCTATGTTCTAGCAGATAGGGAAATGGAAATCCAATGAGACAGCGGTTACCAACAACGACAGCTATTCAGCCTTTCACCGTCCGCATATATGACGTAAGGTGTCAAACACTCGATCGTTTACTTGGAATACTTACCGGGATGTACTTCGGGACAGGCACGTAATGAGGAACTGGGACGTGTTTTGCTACTGGAACGGGTTTATGCACGTGCTTGACGACATACTTCACCGGCGGCACGTGCTGCTGCTGATGCCATCTGCCGCCGCCATCGCCGTGGCCAGCGGACGCCTGGCGTGCGACGAACAGCACGCAAAACGCCCACACCGCATCTGCAAATACACAGGTGGGTAAGAAAAAAAAAACAGCCAAACGGAAGAACTCAAACAGATTAGCAAACAAAGCGACAGCGACTTATTGCGCCATTATTCGCTAATACGAGCAAGGTACAATAAATATATTGAGGTGAGTGTTATTATACACCAGATGACAGGCGTCTGTATCTACGTACGTGTGCTCGGATAACGTGAGCAAACAGGAAAATATCTTGTCGACGACAGGATGAGACCGAATAGTCGGATTTAATCTTCTACTAATTGTATTATAATTAATTGTGATGCAATGGTGGATCTAACGAGCATCAGTCATCCAATGTCGAGAGAAGTATCCATCCGCAATTGTTGTTTGCAGCATCTCCGTAAAATATATTCCCAATAAAGTACTCACTACCAAGTCACATATAGCGAGCAGCATTGTGGTATATCTAACAATAACAACGGTAAGCGTATGGACATCGCAACCGCTATGGTGTTCGAGTCTGCTCTATAGATTAGCACGTTATACTGGCATTACAAACAACTTTAAAGAATATAAACAAGAGAATTACATCTAACTACATGTAATGATGGTTCAACTATCTCTATGTTTCCCATCACAGTTGTCTGGCGTACAAAAAAATTGAATTAACAATCCACGCTGAGATAAATTCGAAGCTACTGAATAAGACCGGCTGTACGGTTCACATTTGAAGTTCGCGACTTCGTCATTGTGCCGTGGTTCTCTCTTTTCCGCAGTTATAGTATACAACGGAATATTATAGAACCTCTAATATGGCGACCATCAGTATGTTGATCGACGCGGCAAGACTGTCGGTATCGTATGATGTTGCGCACCCAGCCTAAAACGCGTCCGTCGGATTTAGGTTTACCTTTTGTTGAACATCGGATACAGCTTTTGGGATTTCCTTGTTTTGGAATGCACCTCATCGAAACTTCATCTATCAATTTCATAACATGTTATTCGAAAGTTCTAACAGTGGAAATTGTACCATAGCACTGGCTACAGTTTTAGAATCTATGATTTCAAAGACAAATTTTGCTATAATGTTCTTAACTTAACTTACTCGTTCGTAGCCGAATGGAAACGTTCATATAACATATAAATAGTCTAAACTTTTCGCTTTACGTATATTGCAGACGGCTGAATCGGTCGGGTCTCCTTAGCGTCGGTATCGATTTTGTACCGTCGACGTGCAATGCCGCCGATGAGTGGATGCTGTTCTACGTTGCGTCTGATATAGGTGTACCCAGCTGAAGGACCGATTTCCTCGCTAATTTTACATTGATGTCCTCTACTGCATTTAATGTCGATATCTTATAAAACTGCCCTCTTACCTTCGCCATTTGATGCTGCGAACGTTGTGGCGCAAGGGAATATTACGTGCAACAAATTATCGAGCTCTGACTACGTACAGGTATAACATACGAAAAGAGCACCCTGTGCCATATATGCATTGGCAACGTTATCTTACGTCATTCTGGTCGAACAATCTATGCTTTGATTTCTACATTAGAGCTATACGCAGACTTACGGGATCGATGGCCCGCCGGGATGAATTCGCAAGTTAAATAAACGGGAATTCACACGACTGCTTTTGTGAACGCATTTGCCGTGGGCTCATGTGAGTACATCTTCCAGTGGAGTGAAGATGTTGTACGTTACATTAAAGATCGTCTAACAGTACCTTTAAGAAAAAAGATTGCCAGCGATCTATCTCGAAGTTGCGCTGAAAAATCGACAGACGTAACAATAGACGTGAGCAGTAATTGGTGCTCGCAGATGGGAGCTTTTAGCAGTGGCTTTCAACTGGGAACGTACGAGCGCGTTCGAAAGAGCACAGCCCAAATGCGTTTTTTCTTGTCAAATATCCAGGGAACGTTGCCGCAACACATCTCAAGCTTCGAACCTCAGTGTCTATTTAGGCTCATTGAAATATTTAGGTAAGGTTGTGTGTTTGTAATATTCGACGTTAGCTAGCAATTAATTATTCAGTTGTTAGTGTAAAGGATTTCTGTAAAACTGTACGTCTTTTATCCTCTTATCATCACACGATATAATGAATCATAAAAAGCAGAAAATGAAGCTGGTCATTTATGATGTCACGTCTGACTTCTTACAGGAAAACATCTTGTCCATTATCCATATCGGACGTTTCTATCAATTTCGTTCAGCTTACAGCTTTGTCTACCATTAGTCTTTACACTCCGGACTGTAATGCAGTACGTCCAGCTACGTTCCCGGAACGCGGTACGCGTAACCCAGAAGCATAGAAAACATAAGCTACAATTCAGATTCTACTTGAATTCGTACGCTAGTGAAGACTACAATATCCGCGGCCTGACCATACGAAAATTGAGCTTTGACATGAATTTAGAATGTGATAGCGTGTCGCTTGAAGCAACTCTGTAGCTATGTTTAATGAATCTAGCCGAACGCGCGCCCAAGACGACTCAAGACTATCGTCGCGTCTGTCATTTCCACTATGACTCATTGGGTCACTGGGTACACTGTCAGGATCGTTACGATGATACGATGATCGCAATGATGATACTTCCATAGAACAGATAAAGTAACAGGAGAACAGAACGAAACAGCTAGAAGGCGATGAATCCTGCGTTTGTCCGCTGCTTGCTATAAGCTAGAGCGACAAAGATCAAGGCGATATGCAAGACTTGCTTACCGGCAACACAAGCTTCAATGGCGACCAGCCTGGTTGAGTTTCGCAGCGCTATCGCCAGGGGCAGTCCCCCCCGGAGCAGTTCCGACTGAGTCAAATCACTATTATAAGACAGTAAATATGTAGCTAGAGACAAGGATGGAGAGTAAAAGTCGCGTCAGCGCAATGGCCACTTCGTTTGCAGCATGCAAAGAAGCGTTAAAGATGATTCTGTCGTATAATAAACGGCCGACGTTTTGGATCCTTCCAAGCGTATTTTGTACAAGGGAGAGAACGACGCTGACAAATTTATGCTACTAATGGCGTCATCTATCAGACTGACCGTTGATGGTCCGTTGACGGAGAGATACTGTAGGTCTTCTGACATCAGTGTAGATGCAGCATGGAAGTGAAACAGTGATCGGCTTAGACGTACATGCATTAGCACGTATCCTTTTCAACAGAAGAAGGAAAAGAGGTTCCCTGTAATCGCTCGAGGCCGTAGCTAATTCATCATTTTCATTTATAATGCAATGTTTTTTGCTCTCGTTTTTTTTTTCTTTAGCTGAATTGTGAAAATTGTGCATATGCATGAGTTTACTTTTCTGCCATCCACAAGCATTTGCATTGATACAAACGCATGCGGGAAGCGGGAGCCTAAATATAGAATCTACAGGCCATACGATACGGGCCGAGTAGACGGGATAATGAATGCCTTCGTGTTTTCAATTGGATCGTCAACGCTATCGTCACGAGTTGCGCGTAAATAGCATCTCACCTGCTGCCGTAATTACCATGCTCTTCTGCGCGACACAAACACTGGCCAGCAACATATAACAGTATTCTTAGCTATAGCAATGGTCGATGTTAGTTTCGAAATTCTGTATCGTACCTGTTCCGTCTATGAAACACATCTGTAATCCGATGGCTACGTACGATACAATTCACTACGTTGGACTAGATCACTCTACTTGTATGCTGCAAGCGACGTAATAGGGTGAGCTCAAAGAGACGAATATGGGCATGATCGCCTCTGGAAATGTCCGCTGCCAGCTGGAACCGCGGTACGCTGGCGGCTCGACACTCAAACACGCCATTAATTAACTGACACCGCTTTAAACATGTATAATATACGAACCCTACAATGTATTATTGGCTACATATTATAGATTATGCATACAGACGGTAAATGTAAGTATACAGCAAAAAAGCAGCTTCTGAAAAAGACCTAGTTCAGGCGTTTCGGTCCAGATGATTATGTGCTTGCTTCGCCAGTTCTATAGAATCCACAGGGTGTACATACATTGCGTATGTATGACTCACAATTGTCCTCTTTTTTTCATTGTAGCTAGTAATGATTGTTGTTATATTCGTATGTATTGTTATAGCGTCAGTGCGTACGCTCAACGTAATGTCAGACATTCAGAAAGGAAGGGAGGGAGGGAGGAAACGAGGAGCCCTTGACTGTGCTAGACTGCGTGGAGCCTCATTCGGTTGTTGTGCGGGTATTTTATTACGCTGCTATGGCGGGACCGCGTCGCCAGGTCAGTTCTGGATTTGTCTATGCAGACAGCTATAGACGGAAATTGGACACAGAAGAGAGACTGGAGGCTTTTTGTTTTCTCTACCGATGTAAATTCATCACGCATCAACGTCATGTCGGTCGCCGTCGCGTCTACCGATTTGGGACGCCCATTGCACGTTCAAAACCGAAAAAATATATATAATCAATCTCAAATTGTAACCAAGTATCTTCTGTAAAGGCGTTCCGCATCTAGTAGGATATGACTGTCAATTTGGAGAAGTGAAAGGTGGTAACGTCCTCCGACGTACAATGTTTCGCGCTGCAGCATGATCTTATCAACCGAGCCAGGACAGGGTCTCAGAGTTCTAAGGAGTTTCCTTGTAAAATCTTGATAACAGACTAAACGCAGTACGAGTTTGATTTCGCCTCTTACTTTTAATTCGTGCTCAGGGGCTGCTTAGCGTGCCGCCGATTTATCCTTGCTTGATGCCCAGATGCCATAATCACACATGTTTATCTGTGTGCGTTGCCGTTATCACGTGCAAGGTAACCATGATTTGTATATAGAACTGTGTGGGCAACTGGGAGGTACCGTCCATACCTCGTTTGTTGCCTATGGAAGACAACTTTGTGCAAACCTATGTCGCCTTATCTATGAGATTAAGAAACGTCGGCAAGCTTTTGGTTTCAAAAAAATCCTTTAGACTGACAGCATCAACGCTTCGCTAATTGAAAAATAATGGAGAAAAAAAGTAAGTTGCTAGACTTCTGAACCTGTTTTCAAAAGGACCATTGCCCCGATGACTAACTCGTTGACCTATTTCTGCCTTCTGCATCGATGGACGTCGCTTCACTTTGTATGCTACGAAATGCTATTAAAACCATCGTTCGTGCTTCTAGGTCCCTTAAACTACTTTACCTAATTAACCGATACATCGGCAATACTTTCAGATATAATAGAATCGAATCGAATGGGTTAACGAAAATACGTATGCATCCGTTAAATTTATCAGTACTGGCTGATCGTTGGACAAGAATGAATAAAACTAACACCTTTATCTGTAAGCTTCGCCATTTCTGCGATTGTCTCATTAATACGAAGTCCTAACATATAGAAATCCGATAACCAGCAGTACAGATGTCGATCGCTAAACTGTCGAAATACCTCCAAAACTGGGAGGTCTCCGAGCGGAACTGCATAGGATCTGTCAAAAAGCCCATAGGAAATAATCATGGGTTAAAGGACAGAAAGCAAGAGATCGGCAATCGACGAATCGCTACCTATATTCGACGGCTTCTGTGTAGCAACGTTCTTGCTGGGATTGATACGATCATTTCAAGTCTGGCGTTTTGATCACTTCCGCTATAATGATTTCCAAGTGTCAGGGTGCTCACAATAGGGGGGCACACAAAATCGCTAAAACGAAAAAGACAAGGACGAACCGCAGGAGTCAGTGTCTCTGCACTATAGCAGTTGTATTTATCTTATAGTATTGCCAGCAAAATGATAATAACTAGAATCACAGCATCTAGCAGAATGGTATAACACAGTATACTAGAATAGTAGCAGTAGAGGACTCTCTTGACGTTTTCTGCTAAGTTAAGGCGGAAATAACATCCGTCCCCACCGTATTCGCTCAAAAAAAATATACAAGTCGATAAATGGATATAGATAGTTTTAGCTGTTTTTCCTTGTATGCATGCACAACTATTTATTGAACTTGTCGTCCAGCCTCACTCCCCGATGGCCAGCGTGGTATGCTGTACCGTTCAGATTTCCCGTCACGTTATCCAGGGATAATTACATTAAAAACAACATCAGTAGAAGCAGCGACGGCGGGGCCTTTGATCTACTGCAGGACAACGGGACAGATTATGTTCAGAGCCCGACACTAGGAACTCACGTCGATTGCAACTAAACGCGACCACTAGCGACCAATGATTATAACGCTGCTTATATATAATATTGTAGCAGTTCTAACAATCGCAGACGATGTTCGCGCGCGTCGTAGCCGCCCTCACTCTGTGTTTAACATAGCCAATCTACTGTTCTCTAAAACACACGCTTACGTTTTGCATTGACAAATATAGCAGACGTTTCAACAGGGTACCGGCAGCAGGCGCGGCAATTGCTTCTCGTGGCGGAGTTGCTTTGCGTCGTACTCTTTCTAAGCACTCGCGGAACACTCCCAAGGCGATGGAAGAGCCGGTAGAGGATCCCTAATTCGCGGGAAGATTTGTCTTGCAGCAGTCAGCTTGTAGCTTAGTGGCGTATTCGTTAATGTCTTGCAGGCTTTCGACTGCAGGCAGCGACCATAAACGCTTCGAAAAGTTTAAAGATACGTGCACGCACGTATAAACACACATTTTGATAGGTTACTACGGCCAGTTTTGCGTGCACTCTTGTGGCTAGAGCTGCCATCAAATAGCAATTCAACTTATTATTTGTGTGATGCCTGCTAATCTGTTGTCTCTCGTTTGACATCTCCTACCTAGCCTGGTCTATATTAGGGGTAGTGGTTCTTCATTGAATTTTCGAGTTCGCCATTGAAGCTCGTCTTTCGTTGTTACTGGCCCCACTTGCCTGCTTGGTTAGTATCGTTTTGAGACAACAATGGTCCCCGTATCACTACGATGTGGCTATTGGGGTCCATTGGTTGGCTTGTCTATTTCTGCCTGTGGATGCTGTTGGTGTTCATTTTAATTTTGCCTGTACCGTTATCTGTGAAGTTATGGAATATATAACTATAATCCATTTACGTTTGTTTGTTTGTTGAGAGTTTTTTCGTCAACATCGCGCTTGCCAGTTGTTTCTGCAGTTGTCGCTACCCGCTCTAAGCATGAGCCATGTATATATGGACCACAAGAATCTATCTTATCAAGCTTTGGCGTTCTTCATATTACTTGTACCTATAGTGCCTGCGACTTGTTCGCAGCTGCTTAGTTGTCGTGACTATAATAATTACCAGACAGTAGAAATTAGATTTTAACAGTGTCAGTAATAAAAACAGTACTGATGTAGGTACAAAAATGTATTCTGTCATATTTAAAGGTCGCTCTCCGCTTTGTTCGGTTTGGATTTTTAGTATGAACACCATGTGAAAGGAACGAACAGTTTACCACCGAGACGAAAGCTCGCTTGTCACAGTTTATTGACCTGTTTATAACCTAACTGATTACCTAGTTCCGTATAAACTCCTGCTAGTAGACAGGCATACGGGCGGCCAGTAAGGTGGTCGGATGATTGCGCGCGAACAGATCACTGCCGGAAGTTTCGTTTTGACCAAACATGTTCTTGCTAACCAAGCACTTGTTTTTCTGTGACAGATTCCTCTGATCGCGTTGCCGGCGATGTCGCGACTGAAGAAATCACGACAGTGTTAGCCAATGGCAGCGACAGTGAGAGCACGAGCGTCTAACATATGACATGAGTGCTTCTTTTCCCCTATTGCTTTGCTCAGGCTATAACAGCTGATGATGGTACTAGCATTGCCGAGACCGCTGCCATGTCACGTACTGTGATTCGTTGCTTTACGCTTCCAAGCATTTTCAAACAGTGGACGAAGACAAAGAATGTCTTCGCCTCTTCATTGTTGTCTTCATCTGCACCCCTTCCTCTGCAGCAGCTCAAACGGCTGGCAACTGCATTGCACGGGACTTCTGCAATGGCCGGGGTGAGGGTTTGGGGCTCGGGACCTTTTTGTTTCTGAATTGTGTTTGGTACCTCTTCCAGCTGTTCGCTCTTCTTTTACGTCGTTTTCCCCCTCATAGCGAAAGCGGTATAAAGCAACAGGCGGTGAGTACCCGTCTTCGGGGTTCATTCTGCTGTTTTTGTTGAAGCTGTGGCAGATATCGTCATCTTTTCTTGCTGTACAGTCGTTGTCATCGCCGTGAACATAGCCAGCCAGCCAGCCAGCCAGCGATTATTTATTTCAACGATTCGCAGAGTGAGTGGATATCTAGACGGAAGCGATGCACCTGGCTGTTTGAACAGTTACTATGAACACCGAATGTATCGACTAGCATTAAGCATTTAGCAAAAAGCGGAGGCAGTAGGGAAACGTTCTGTAGGGTTCTGAGATCATAAGTTAATCGTATTCTTCTACAGACTACCCCTATTGTATATATACACAATACGTAGCTTAGCTCATCTATCTAATACGAAAGTAAAGATATTTTAATGTGTGTGAACTAAGGAGCAGCACCTCAACAAAGTATGCCACGGTATGCACAGCAATATACTATTATCGATTGTGGGCCAGCATCAGCAAAAAAAACAACAAGAGCTCAGATGCACTCCTTTATCACAACGAGCTCTTTAGTCAGGTGATCGTAAGTTTGCTATTACCATCACTGCGGCCGCCGTCGTCGTCATCATCATCGTCGTTACGTTCACTCGACGTATAACGTCGTATTCAACGCCAGGCAACACAAAGATGACGAAAAAGAAAGTTGAACAAGACGTCGCCGAAAAAATCACTCCTAACCGAAACGAATAGGAGATATGCACAGCATTGAGCATCGATCGCCGCCAATGGAGGAACCTTGAGTAGCGCTGTTAGCGCAGATTTGACAAGCAGGAGCCAAGCCCACGTAAGCGAGCGATTACCGAGGTATTTGCTTTCCTGTTTCCGGGTCACGTCTGACGAATTAATAACCCTTTCACTTGTACGCACTTTGCTGGGGCGAACTGCACATTTTCTCACAAACCCCTCGATAGCGACGTCACGACGACAGGTAGCTGAGGTCATCCGATTCAGGCTGCTGATTATTCGATAGTTGGTGTACTACAACGCCAGCCATAAAGGATTTCGTTACATGAGACACCATCATCTGCATGGTGTCGTCCAGTTGCGAAACTGATTTTTGGCTGCTTGGCAATTTTTCCACGCGAGGGATTGGCGGGGGGTCGTTGCTTTGGCAAAACTAAGCAAGACATGCCCTCGGTTAGACAAGCCGTCGTAATGTATTCAGTCAGTGAAAGCCCACTTTGTCTGAGCAAGTAGCAAAGGGGCATCTGGCGATCGCGTGAATACCCGCAAAAACTGAGCAGACAAACATTTTTGGAAAAGATTAGCCTGTACTCAGATAGCATCTGTGCATAACGAGGCCTGCTTAATTGCTGTATGAAGCTCTGCATGTGGTTGTATGACGATATGTGCATCTCTCCAATGCGTACATTTAAACTAATCGTTGTACTAGTATTGATTATAAAAAAAAATGCGGCCATGTGCTTTTCAAACGTGTACGTGCAGGTATCCCTGTTAAATCCTTACTGTCTATTTGTGTTTGTTCGAGACGATCGATTCGCCTTAGAGTGAGGTTTACTGTACAAAAGTTATAATTGTTGTAGTGGCCACGGCCAAAATTCAGGCGTTATAGGTGTTATTGTGAGGACAACGACTGGTAATGTATTTATGCTCTCTCCGTCTTCGTCGTTTACACACCTCTCTTTCAGAGTCAGTTTAAACGCACGTAACTGTAGAGAAAAATCAAGGCAGTGCCGAAAGGTCTAGCCGAAAGATCAGAGACAACAATTTTCTTCTATTTATTCAATGCGAAAATAAACGGCATTGCCTCGGGCCGCAGAAGTACATAGGATTTTTCAATAGCAGCAGCAGTACTTTTCCTCTCGAGCTTCAATCGTGAAAACAACAAAATCATAACGTCATATGTTCACGTCGCCGACAATGTACCACTGTAGAAGTGACGCTGTCGCAGGATGAACGATTGTTGCGGCCGCCGCGCATCGCCCCCCGTGTAACACTTCACGAGCTTATATTGCAACATGTAATCGTTATAATGTTACTAATTACGCCTATAATATGCTTTACTTTATATTACGATCAATGATAATAACCACTCCTATTGACAGCATTACTATGACTATGACCACCTTACTTATTTCGCTCTTGGCGAACCAGCATTGATGCCTATAAAGGCAGCCTCAAATAGCAAAAACGAAGCGTGTGGCAAACCAGCGAAGAATTCGATCAGGACCGACCAACTTTTTGCAATTATTTCATAGAGCATTGATACATTATGCCGTCATCCCTCTTAGCCCTACGTACGACTGCTGAACGCCAAGTCATTGTCGCTGCTGGATACACGGACAATGCGAGGTTCTATCTGTTTGTCTATTGGTAAGTGACATACGACGTACGGTTAAGTGCTACGACTGACAATGGTCGACGGTACTGCCCAACCCAAGAGCAAATTATGCTATAATAACAATACGCTTTGTCCACAAATGCTGTGATACCTAAACACCTACTAGTCAGTCGTGTCCCTAGAGGCGTTTCTCGTGTAATTTTCTAAAATCTGCTCTCCGAATGAGGTCGTTTGTTCATATTGAAGAGATGTTGACGACTCGAGCGTCAGCAGCGGCAGTACCCGTGGCATTCGAGCATGTGTGAAACATGACAAAATCGCGCCTCCCTATAGACGCGTTACGTAGCTGCGACTCCTGCCGATCACCTTCCCGTCCGACGTTAATCACCATAGCGCGCGTATCAGTGTAAAAACAGCGCCAGCAGCAGCAGCAGAAGAAACAAGTGTTTGGTGAAAAGTATTATTGGCAGATATGATATACGACTAACTTGCGCATCCAGACTCAACGCTTAGCGGACGGTCGCTGACTGAAATTTTGTGCGGAACAGCTTTTTCTGCCATCTGGCATCGTCGCATTGGCATGCCGTTGCACTGAGCAGTCCGATGGTCCGCTGAAACTAAAAACGAGGCACGAACCTCTTTGCACATCTTAGGATTGTGCTTCTGTAAGCAATGGGCACGTCAACGTCTTTGATGCCCGTCGTGTCGAGCCAACGAACCAACTTGTGTTTGTCAGGACAAGGTGAATCAGCAAAATTGGCCAAATAAGCTAGGCTCGATAAAGCAATGGCGAAAGAAGAACAAATTCCTCTACTGTGCCGTTAAAGACGATGGTGCCTCGGCAGCTGTAAACTAGTCGAAGATTTTGCTATTTGAAAGACGGGGGCGGATTCCCTCAGCTCAAGGATGGCTAATCCAATCAACTGTTCTTAATCCTCGACAAACCATGGCTAAATAATTTCTACAGATACTTGGCTTTAGTCGTGCCCACTTTTTATGCTTTAACAAACTTACATTTATGTTGTAACTAGCAATGATTCTACTCGACTGTGCATCGCATGAATGTACCAAGGTGGTGAAGCACAAGTCTATACAGAAGACTCTGTCCGCGCACTAATATACCGTCAAGCGTTGTTAGAGCAGTTGTTATTGCTGTTGCTATTGTTACTGCTAGAAGCGTCTGAGCCGGTCAGACTGGTTTGGTATATCGTTCGCCACCGGGCCGATTATTGAAGCGCTGGTGAGCCTACTCGATTTGAGCGACCCAGGCTGACGAGCTACCCACTGGGATTGTAACGATCGAGGTAACGGCGGACGACCAAGTAATAACAAATTACCACCTTTCGGAAGTTCTTAGCGAAGAAGCAGCGAGCAAATGCTAAACAGCACAATGCTTTGCCAAACAAGAAAGGGCCTTCTTCGCTCGTAAAGGGCGGCCAATTAAAAAAGCAAAGCAAGTTGAAAATGGCGTAATTACTTTACACACATAGAGCGCTCGTTGCTCACGGCATGGGCATGAAACACAACTCAATGGCAGCTCGTCACCGCTACGAATCCACAACCACACGCATTTACTGCGGTGTACTCGTACGGTGAATTGTAGTATTATTGCCTCGCTGGCGTGCGGGGTCTGACACCGAAGTACGACGCTATCTGGGCACGAGCGGCAGAAGACTATACGCCGCACGCAATGGACACCAAGCGATCAAGCGCTTGCGCCGAAACAAATCGTACACAATGGGCCACACCTAGGGTCACGCAGTCAGCGTAATTCAAGCCTTCATCGGGACGGATAGCGGCCGCTGTAGCTGTAGCTATCATAGTTGTCTGGTTGCGGTCGGAGTTCTAATGGGGTTCTAGTCTATATATCACCTCTATCAGTGCTAGCAGTAACGGAGGTAATGGTATGTGATGATGATAATAATAACGTTGATAATGACGCTGTTATTATTGTTGATGAAGAACTGGTGGCTTTCCAAAGGCGAAACGATGGATAACGGATGACCCACAAGCCCGGGGGCACAAGACCTTTAACCGACCAGCGACCAGCAAGCTTAATAATACTCGTTGCTACTCTGCTAGTGATACCGGGACGAGCGTCGACTTAGTTAAGACGATACTAATAGCGTAAACATTTTAATTTTAGCGATAATGGAGCATTTGAATATCATATGCTCAGACATACGCATACTAGGACAAATGCGAGTATAGGTCGTTACGTGCGCTACACCTAATAATATGCTACTGTATGTAGGTAGATAAGCTGTGTAGGAAACTGTGCTATTCTAATAGTCGGATGAAAAAGCCGGAGTGTAAGGGCACATCTAAGCCGGTAATAACACGATAAAAGCGAGAACGGGAGGTAAGAAGCGTACACGGGTTCGAAAATTAGTTACAAAACCTTGTACGTCAAGTATCATCACTGCATTAGGAACTATAGTTACGTAGGCGCTTCATTGTTGCTGCATGTAGCAGTGATTATTATGATATCTTTTTATAGGCCTGAATTCTGTATAACGGATTTCCATCCTCTACGAGTTAACCTGGAGTATACCAAAGCGAATCGCGAATATATTGAGCTAGGTCTAGTTTGGGCTTCATGGTGCCCCCTCCTAACTTGAGCGCTCAACGTAAGTTCTACTAAGCGACCTTTCAAACTTATAGTTGACATTGGAGCTAAGTTCCAAGACTTTGAAAGATCCTGTGAAACATGCCACGATCGATCGGTTCGATCAGTGCTTCAATATTGACTCTCAGCGTTTATATAGTAGCTGATTTGCTTGCGTAAATCTTGTGTTTACGTAATTCCAAAGCATTCTTCGACAACAGGCGCTCGACAAAAGGACGCTTTTTTTATCCGGGAGCCGCGAGGCAGGTCTTTCTACAGTCATATTGCCAGTTAGAGACAATTACTGAGTAACCTACATCGATGACTAATCTACTCGAACGATAGCACAAGCCTAATTACTAGACCCGCTAGTAACTTCACCCAGAACATGACCATTTAGTGCACAACGCCAAGTTAAGGTGTTCGAAAGGTACTCCTACGGCCTTCTTCTGACAGCTTCAATCGACATTTCGTTCCAATCGAGCGGTCTGAATGTGCGGCGCGAGATATAGCATGTTATATAGTGAACCTATTTTCTGGACTTTTTTCGTACGCTTTTTTAGGCCAGGCTGAGTCTAAATTGCGTACAAAGCTTCCGTGACTGTTCATTCCTTATTATAGAACGTTCCTACGAATGCGATTCTCTTTGCCCATCCTAAAAATCTTTAGGTAAAATGTATTCATTTCTGTCTTTTAGCGAGATGGCAGCCACTGGTCGTTGCCACCTACACAGAACATTTAAACAAAAACGAAGTCCTAAAACGAAAATAACATCCTATATAAAAGTGTTATTGACTCTAGCTGGAAAAAGTTGTATAGTAACTGGTTCTTGTTAATTAAGGAAGATCTGTTAAGTGAAATAACTAAGTAATTACAAAGTGTACTCTTAGCTGTCCTATCATGTCGATGCTCCTGATAGGGTAAACGATCGGTATGTATGAGCTGTGTGGCCTGTAGCAGATTCCAGAACTGCTTATATTTAATAGGATGTCTAGCCAAAGCTAAAGCAATGAAATGTCACCTGTCGATCACGATTTATCCTCCTCGGCCGATTTCGTCCATCGACGTTCCGGATGGATTATTATACGCTGGTAATGTTCGGTATATGGCATAGTAGTTAGAGGAAGCTTCTTGAATTTGCAATATTGAACTTAGAATGACAGCCCAACAAATGTTTCGAGCGTACGATCTCACAAAGGAGTTAGAAAATAACTCAAGGAACATGGGGCAAACCGCCCAGCAGGGATCACCCCTTAGTCAATATCACACCTGATAAAATGCCGTTGTGCAACTAGATAGATAATGATAATTTCATTTGGTAGTTGAGTAGGAGAGTCAGGACGAAAGAAATTAGTTTTTCTTTTTTTTGTAAAGTTCATGAGTGGATAGGTTCGAACCGAGGTGTTAAAAAGTTCAAGTTCACGCTTTGTGTACGAGTCGAAACCTGTTTCTACCGGTCTGGAAATTCCAAGCCGAAACCGAACTTGGCAATATATAGATAGAGTAATTATGTCAACCTATGATACGATAGAACCCAATAGATTAGACTATTAATTACTATAAATTAGAAGTCCCGCATGCTAATCAATACCACTTGGAAGGGACCAGTTAATCTACTGGTTTCCGTCTTATGATTCATGTGCGGCAGCTGCTATATATAATGAAGATTTCGTACAGAAAGGGCTCGTGTATCTTTTCTCTACACAGCTTCACTTCATTTGTAACGTTCGTGAGGTGGTTACAAATAGGGGACACTGACTGATTACTTCGCCTTTCACCACCCACGCATTGTTGACGTACGGTTTTCAAAACGAGGGACCTATGCCTGCGGAAAACTGTTGGTGGTTGATCAACTGTCAATGTTGGCCTGTTACGTCCGGCGTCGCCGTTAGCCATTTCATCCGACGGTTACCGTCTAGCACGAGGCAAAGCATGTCAGTGCGCTGATTCAATCTTGGATCACAAAGTATCCCTAAGATTAGACGGCAAATATGTTACCTACTAGACTATCACGGCGACAGCCGCTAACCAGAGGCTTGTAGAAGGCTTAAACTCTGATGGGCAGTAAGCGCAATAGCACCAAGGCCAGGTGCATCATCTGGCTGGTCGCTAATAGCATGCATCAATAGATAAAGGTTTGTCCACCTACAACCTAAACTTATTAATACATCAAGATAGAATCAAACTATTGCTACAAGACCAATCACCGGCGACAAGGGCGCAGTGGTAATTACACGAAATCGCATAAAAAAAACCAAAAATAAGCGACTAGCGTTTGTCAATACCTAACCTACCGCCGAGACGCTGGTCTTTAATAATTCAGACTTATTTCTCACTACTTTTGTTTGTCTTGAAGCACGCCGACCGCAATACATACAGACGTCGATGCACGTGGAAGTGCCAGGCAGAGATCACAGCAGCAGTGGCAGCAGCAACAGCTCAAAGCAGAACAAACCCTACCTCGTCTCGATGTCATCATTGTGGTCCAAACAAAGCAAAAAGTTCGATACAGGAATACGTAAAAAGAGTCCTGCCGAGGCTAATTTGGGACCCATGGCAAAGATTCCTCCTTCAAAAGGGTCAATTAGGAAAAGCAACGGTCGAGTAAATGTTCATGCGACTGAATTAAGGCGTCAAATAGGTTTTGTTATTTAGTATCTATGTCGCCAAGTTGGGTACATGAAAGCGAAGGTACAACTATGGAGCTAGTTCTACCATATTATTGCTAAATTGTACAGTATTGATAAAATTAACTGGCGAGATCGGTTGCGGGTCGGTTTGTCATAAATTTGTTATCGATCGTATTTAAAATCATTGAAATATGTTTTCAGAGATTCACAGCGAGTTCTATGTTGATTAAGAGTCGAAACCTTGGACCGCATAAATCGCATAGCTTGGTCTAATAAAACACGTTGGATAGAGACTGTTAGGTTAGTCCTGGGGCCACTGGTGAAAAATTTATTTTATTTTCATTATTGTTTTATTATACTATTAGTGTAACTTAATTTCTCTGTACAACTGAAAGTTTACCCGTGATTCTCGTTGCCACTTGGGGAAGCGAGATATATATATATATATAATTATAATATATATAATTTTCTAATGCAAAGATGGCCTGGTATTTAAGGGGATTTGTTTACTTCATAAACGAACATTTCGTGATGAAATGACTCATTGAAGTGACTATCTTAACGTGACTGTGACACTTTTCGTAATGTTATTTTTTACAATATATTTGGTTATTATATGTTTATGATGGTTCCTGGTCAAATGATGACAGCGACATTTGCGTAATGTTGTTTTCATTTAAGGACTTTTTTTCGCTAATGCGATCATCGTGCGCACGTAACGCTTGCACGTGGAAAATACGTGCTTAGGGGGTTGTTGCTTTGATACGACTATTATGTTTTGCAGGTCTAAATAAGCACATACGGCTTAAAGAAGACTGTGCGCTTGAAACTTGTCTATTCCTTACGAAGATCCAGCGATGACCGAACACCAACTAAACGATATATACGTTTGCTTTTGATTCGTACCAAGCGACTTTTCTCAAGTTACGCGTCGTACTCTGCTATATACGTGAATATTGTAAACTGAGCCATAAGCCATTATTAATGGACGCTATGTATTTGTTTCTTGTGCTCTTGATCCTACTTAAATCATTTGCGTATCATCATATCATACGTAGGTACGTCACCTCGCGATAGCCTAATTAAACCTGCTTTTTGCACCTTCAAATTCGAAAATACTGTTAGGCCTGGGTTGGTGCAACCAGCATGCGAACGTTACCTGTCATAAAGATGTATGCACGGAGTACCTTTTGTTACGCACTTCTACTTGAAATCTTAGTACGATGCGGAATGCGAAAGAGTCAGAATTGTCGCCAAAGTCTAAATTCAGCGGCGGATTGGGTTGTTTATTTATTAGGCAATAAAAAAATGCTTCCCCATTGCTACTATTATTGTAGCCTGCGATTTCACCCCCAGCGGCTTTTTCTGTTTAGTAGGGAACACCTCATCCGACCACCGACATACAAAATATTGCAAGGGGAATTTTCTGAGCGAGCGGAAATCGTCACTCATACCGCGAACGTCGGTAGGTGTATCGTTCCCGTGGCTATTTACCGCTAGCATCATACCGACAAACTGTTTAGCCCGAAGGAGGCGACGTCCTGAGCGCACCATCGGGCACAACACGCGAGTGACGCTCCACTGCCTCCAGCGGGAGTCTGCGCATGCAGAAGTTGAACGACGAATGCTATAAGACTGTGGCTACAGAAAAGTCGAAGAAACGTACCACTGCGGCATAAAACAAAAAGGCCAAAATGGAAGACGTGAAGTAAACGAAGACAACGATGAGAAATTAAGTAAGGACTTATGAACCACAATACTGCCAAACACTTCGTCATCTTCGAGTGCCGACGGTCAGGTGGGAGTCGAATGAGGAAAGAAAGCTCGCTAAAGCGAGGGTGATGTAACGATCATGAACTCAAACAATAGTAGCGTTGTACCGCTTTGAGAGTAAGCTGTATTTATGTGCCATGCAGAAAAGAAACTCGGTCTTAAAGATATATAACACTCAATTTTTTGACACGATCGCTTGAACAAGATACATCTTCCAGAGAGCATTCCATTAATACCTACGCTAGCCTCGTTGAAGTACGTAAAATTTACAGGTAACTTTTTGATAGGGACATTTGAAGTGATAAGCGACCTCGTCGAATCGCTAAGAGGACTTATAAATTTAGCACCTGGTAGTAAAAACAGCTGACCCGCTTTTTTTTTACACGAATGTCTAGTGGAAGGTATTCATGCGATTTTTTTTCCTTTATTATTTCAGTTACTTATCATGTTTAAGAGCAGTTTGATGTCCCACTAATAAAGACGTCTATTTGGTTTGGTTAATATGTTGTTTTTCGTTCGGCCGCAATGACATTCAAATCACCCAGCGAAAACGTTAATGCAGAGGAAATTCTTAATGCGAAATAACTTTTAAACTTGTCCTCACTTATGATATTCGGTAATGAAGCTCACAACAATCACTACCCTTGCATGATTATCCTCCTCTGTTTTAAAATGTTACCAGTTCTAAAACTGTAATTATCCTTATTTTGTTGCTGGACCTGATTTGTCATTGGCAAACGAGGACAAACGTGGAAGTTGTAGATGCGCAATAGATTTAAGTTTTCGAACGCTCAAGATCGCTGTTCATGCGCACGCGGTACTGAATAACTGTTCTCCTCAAAACGAGCATACCCCATCTGATAAGTAGCGTTTCAAATCTGGTAATCCTTTCTACTACGTGGACGCTTTGCTTCTCTATAGCGGGAACGCGTTCGTTGTCCGAAGCCTTCCAAAGCGTCCTTTGAGAAGTGTCTCAGTCAAAGATATGCAGTTGTTAAATAACGAGTAATCCTAACAACAAATCGAATTTCCTATTGAAGCTTCCTCGTCCGTGTCATATTGGGCTTTTACCCAGTTTGGATCCCGCCTGCAAATTCGCACCGTACGGTAAGTCACAACGACCACAAGTTCGTACGCGCTTGGTGATACGACGCAACGCTGTATCGCCCCGTTCGATGCTCTACGACACACCGGATGGAGGCACGCAAGCGTCGACGTGGGACAGAACCACCGGAAAGAACCACATCGGTTGCAGGAAGGTTTCGTAGCGCTCCGTGGAGCCGACCCATGCATACGTAATACAAGTGTTTTTGTTAATGGTACCAGTAGTGGTAGTAGGAGCGTCCGCTGTAGTACCGGTCACTTAGTCTTTCATAATAACGTCACAATTACGTTACTGTTGTTGCCGTTGTGGGACTGCCGATTGGGCACTACTATAGCGCAAACGAGAAAGCGCAGGCGGTGGCTATTTGCGGTAACTCTCTGCCGGCGACAACGTCACGCTACGCGACGTATTTTTGAGGGCAAAGAAGCCAGCTGCCGAGCACCATATGGCGGCGGTGTTGGAAAGAAAGGAAGAGGGTTGACGCAGCGCGGGCAAGACAATACAACGGTATCCTATCTTAATTCTTAAACAACAGACACGCAGGCAAGCGATTGGCGCCGAACTCGTTGCCATTTCTACCGAGCATAGCGCTATGCAGTGACGCTGCCAGTTGCAAAGCGCCTTTTGCCGTCGCATCAGTTATACGTTCAGCGTTGCTGAGCGCTAAGCGTTCATATGCGGGACGCTCATGTTCTGTGTGAAAAGCCGGAGGATGGCATAGCAATAACAGAAGGATGCGGTAGGTTCAAAAAAGAGTAAAACAACGCAGCTTCGAACACTTCACGGTTGCACAATCTATAATGGCCGCCGATACCAATAGACGCGGTTACAAACCGAAATTTCGGTAGCGGAAGAACCTGTGCCACGAATGCCAGGAGCGCAAGACGGCGTAGAGAACCGCAGACCACGCTGATTGTGACTTCAACTTCTGCTGTCTGCAGAAGTTTTAAATAGGTCCCTTCAAACCAGCCGCAGCTGTTGAATAAGATATTGACGAACAGATCGCACAGCGCCGTTGAAACCGTCTCTTCTTCCCTTCGTTCTAACTTCCGATTGGCTCATCATTGTTTAAACGAAATTTTACTTCCACTAGTGATTCTTTTTGTGTAATATTCGTGCAGTATTGCAGCTACCGAACAGAACGTTCCCGGGAGCTTTTCACAGCAGTAACAGAAGCCGTGTTAGAACGTACGGTCGTTCGTAGTTGATTGGTTATTAAGAAGTTGAAGAGAGCACGATCAATGACTGATGATTGATTCGATTGCTTCTTTCTCTGGTCATTGAAGTACATCATCGATCGACGATTCACATTAATTGCCCATAATGGCTCTGCTATTATTCGATTGAATAAGCGTAATGGCTCTGACGACTTCACAGCAACGAAAGTTTCAACTAAACGCTTAAGTTTTCGAAGTCCGAACAAAGTCGGAGCTTCGTCGGTATGACGATTACCAAAGGCAGTGGGATTACAGGTAACTTGCTTCTGTTAACACATTTTAGCGTTGTACATAGTAGCAACATGAAAGACACGGGTGAGCAAACGTATACAAAAGAATGCATTTTTAAGCAACAACTACTGCTAATTAATTAGAAAGTGGTATTGTCAATATATGAGGAGCAAATCATTTGGTATGAAGCGTTTTTTTAGCCAACGTCCAACCAGAATATCCAGCGACATCACAACGCTGTGGGAAAATTGCTCGGCATATAAAAGCGTACGTTATAGTACGCTACTGCCGTAACGTGGCTGGAAATACAAATGCACATATATATAACTTTTTTCTAGTACTATTCATATAATAGGGCCACCATTAACGATATAAACAAAAACAGCGGCCACAGACCAGCCAAAAAGACGCAGCAGCCCACATATGATCATCATGCGTCAGATGAACAGAATCGTAGTGCACAGATATATTCGCTCGGTACGCTGGAACGCTAATTTCTGTAAGAAATTTATATATTTAGAAAAGAAACTTATAAGGTACAGGGAATAAAAACAATTGCAAAAACCAGCCGAAAAACATTAAGTTTCTATGCATCAAAAGCATTATATATATATATATATATATATGTATGTATCTGTGTATTTGTGCGCTTAGTTATTCATTCATGATGACCAATATTTGTTACTTCAATTGGCATTCAGCATTACCATTAGCGGCCCCAACGTCAGTCAATACCCAACAGCAGAACTAGCTTTAGCAACGATACTGGGGCCACACAGCCTGTCCTGGGCACCTTCATGAACTATCTCCACCATTGAACGGTGGTAACGATCACTGCAACAGTTGCAATATAGGGTTAACTGCGAGCAAATGAACACGGAGAAAAGAGCGGCGTCGTCGTCAACGGCGACCGAGCAAACGGAAAGTGAAATTGTCATCATTTACTTAAGGCGGGCGGACGGGTGGATGAGCCGATGAGCGACCAACACTGTTATTGCTACTGCCATAAAGAAGTATATTTTTTGTGCCGCTTTCCTTTCCCTTATGAACTATCAATATTATATCGAAATGTCACCGGTTACAATAATGACATAACTAGGTGGGGGCTTTTGCCCAGGCTGGGGCAACGACAAACGTCGGCGTTGAGCTTTCAGTTGATCCTTTCAGCTAATGCTAAGCCAGGGTTCCATAACGCAGTGGCTCCTGCACTACGGCGTAGCGGGGCGAGCGCTTTTCTACAGAGGAGCCAACTCTTCCTCCTTAGAGAAAAATTGCCAACATCGGCGTGAAATGGGCGTGTGTTTGTATGTGTGTGTGTGTGTGTGTGTGTGTGTGTGTGTGTGTCTATGTCTGTGTCTGTGTGTGTACGTTTGGGGTCGGTTAGGGACCAATCAGCTTCAAGATCGGCCACTGTGACCGCTACAGCCGCTGCCCCTGATCCGACCGCTGCCAACGCAGAGCCTCCAAAAATCTGAAAATCTTCGTCGTTCGTTACCATCGTCGGAGCAACCCTAGTAGTAGTGGTAGTGTGTATCGTAAAAAAGTATCAACGGATTTTGTCGTCACCGCCTTAGCTGTCGTCGTCATCAAAAGATCAAAATATAATAATGATAATATAGAATAGAAAACAGCAATTACAGAGAAGAGGGAAAAAAATGACGACTGAGTTAGGGTTGAGGAGGGGTACGGGGGATGACTGACAAAGGGAAAACGATGACGAAGTAGTTGAACGAACGAACGAGTGAGGAAGCTACTAACGACGAATGAGCCGACTGGGATAAATGCGCTCATAGAGAAAGGAAATAACATGGTGTGGCGCTTTGGGAAGCTGATCTGCTTTGGACACCGCCGAAGCCTCCGGATTTTCTCCATTTTTGCCCCCACCCCGATATTTATCTATTCGTTCATAACTATGACGTTGGTGACAGTTGCAGCGCCAGCTGGTGATTCTCACAGCTATCGTAATGGTGGCAGTGTTAAAGGTGCGTTGCAATAACTCTCGAGCATAGGATGCCGAATCAAAAAGTCAGGTACATACAGGCATTTACAATTCAAAAATATAAAAACGTTATCGATCCGTCCGAACAAGGCACACTAACGCCCACACAGTACCACAGCAGAAGGTGGAGGTAGAAGATTTTATAGAAGGATACTTATAGACCACGCACAGGGATACAGAGTATGCAGAGAGATAAAAATTTCTAAAGAATGACCTAGTAACTGATAATGATGATTAGAAAAGGGTTTTAAGCTGTCAATTTTGTCGATGCTATAGGCGCTGCTGCTAATAGGGCAGTTGTAAAGGTTCTGGCACAGATCGAATAGAGCCTATGGGGAACTTCCTATGGTTGATGAACTGGTTGTTTGGTTACAGCATTGGCTACACTGAAGTTACGACGAATAGTTACCTGTTGTTTGTTGGTCGGATTGGGCGTCTGTTGGTACGCTTAAAGGACGCCACCGCTCCGTTGCTACCTTTGAGATGACGGCTGATGAGGGAGGCGCCTATTTGTCTGGTTGTCGGGCAGGTTCTCCGAGTGCCAGGAACTTTGTGATTAGTTGTCCTTAAGAATGAAACGTTGATCGATGGATACCGTCAAAGGTCGAATGTCTATTTGCAAATGTTAACCAAGTGCAAATCGAGGATGAATAAGTGGTTCGTTGGAAACAACGATCTGTTGCAGACGACATTAACTCGATGTATACGCTACTCAACCATTTCAATTGAGTTTAGGATAGAACAATCTCTGCCTCTCAAGGGATTATGTAGTCTTATTAATATTGATGAATAAAATAAGTGATTAACTTACGCTGCTCTGAAAATCATCGAGATGATCAGGCCAGTGACAGTATATTTAATTATGCTCATATTTAGCTGACAAATATCGATAAATATAGTTTTATTTTCCTGATAGAAATGAATTGTGACTCTGATTTGTTTTTTGGCATCCAATGAAATAACATGTACTTCGCCATGTTATTTTTCTAGATCTAGAAGCCGTCTTGGTTTTTTTCCTAGCTTCAAGGTAAAGAGCCTTCAAAAAGTTCCTGTGCACGGGTAATTGATACCGCTTTTATCGACAGCGAAGGGATAAATATTTCTACTAAAACATTCACGTGCCGGTTGCCGTAGGGCAACACTCCAGTTGAGATGATGAATGAGAACACGTAGAAAACGTTTCATAGTGATTAAGGGCACATGTTGTCCTAGTCGCCTGCATAACTACGTACCCTAATTTCGTGTTGTCATCGGTGCCAGTAGCTCAACCGTCCTTGACTTTCAACAATTTTACCGTCACCTTTTCACGCATGTAGGTCAGTGTCTGTACGAGCGTCGCACTCGAAACCTACTGCCTTGCGGTCATTCCTCAACAGAATATGTAACGTCTGCATAGCATCAGTTAGCCCAGCTACATTCTGTTTAAGCGCTGAGGTTATTGCCTTGTGCAATAATCTCAGCGATACGATAACCTTATCGATATGTAGATCAACGATAATTTTTCCAGCTATGGTCCAGCTACCGGCAATTCTTTTGCCTTATGAGGCGAAACAAACCGGAGGGGAAGGAAGGGAGTGTACAGTTTGGCTGAATACAATGCGAAGCGACTAAATCTCAACCATAATAATACGGATAAAGCCAACGTTGAAATCGTTTTCTCACGTTTCGTCTTCAAGCGGACTTATAGCTCTGATTGGAAATCTTTGTTAAAGACGGCATTGAACAAGCACCTCAGTGTTTCGCCCTGAATAGACTTCAACGAAGCGACAGGAAGGAGGCAACATTGCGGTAAGCAGCAAAGGCCGAAGCAGCGACAGTTGATGTGATAGACAGTCAGTCAGTCACGTGGGAGATCAGCATCAGACAATAAAAGTGAATAAGGGGCAGTTCTTTTTTTTTATTCACGGAAATATCGTCCAGCAAAAACGAAAAGCGTCGTAAGACGGTCGTTGCTCGCATGGGAGCCGCTATATCTCTAGAGACGCAATAGGGAAGTACTCGACGGTGAGCTCTAGCAATGACGTTAAGCTGCATCATCTCTCGTTGTGGAATCCTGCGTCTTCACGTCAGGCTTTTGTACTGCGGTTCCCAGCTCCGTCCGTCCTCCCCATCCCCAACCAACACAATAGCTGTGAATATATAATACAGCGGTGTCTGACCATAGATTTCGAAGCTTCGATGGGACATACATCAGATCACATCGTATTATGTACATGAAAACAACACAATGACTCGGAAAGTGTTTACTGATTTAAGACATATTGATCGTCTTTTTTACACTGTAGACAAAATGTCGTCGGAGTGGATGAAAGGTCTAATTTGTTTCTAAATATAACGTAGTCAGTTAAATCGCCACAAGGCAATGCATACCTTTGCTCACTTGTAATCGCACTTCAGAGCTGCCGCTAACAAAAAAAAATTACATATTGTAGGGTATGTGTACCATGGGTTCGATGGCAGACGCAGTGGGATATGTTCCGCACACGTTTATTTCTGCAACAGAGTATCAGCAAATGAATCTATGTGGTTCTGGGAGCTTCAGATGGGACAAATCGGACCGTCAAGAATTCTCCCTAGGCCTTTTCACTGGGACTAGGATCAACGTTCCGCTTCGAGAATGATTGGTTCCATATGATTTTTGTAAGAAAGGCAGCGTGCTGTGCAGATTCCTTACAAGCGACACGCAAATAGTAATACACTGGTCGTAAAAATGTTTAGGGTAACTAAGAGTACTGCTCTACTGCTTTTAGCGGTAAACGATGTTCAAAATCACGAACTACTGAAACATACGCAACCATGTACCATGCATCCTGTTTTATTCAAATCATGTTCTTATTCTATTTAGTGTGATATAATATTTTGACTTTTTAGGGAAGAGGCATCATTTGTCCAAAAACAGGGAAAATTGTCTGACTGCGAAACCTGCCTTAACGATACCACAGCTTGGCAGTGTGTGGCTTATATGGGAGTTAACGAGGACCCCTTCTAACGACGCCTTCAAGTTTGTCTATTGTTGTAAAGCTTTTAGGCCTTGTTCAGAAACGAGCCGACTACTCGGTGCTTGGCTTCCATGCATTCATTTTATTGCGTAGGGCCATGAGGCCTAAAATAACGAACGCAATGCCAAGTTGAGGGTTAAACGTTTAATTTTCTTATGGAATATACATTCTGCGCGTATCCTACTGTATCTATTTTTCCTATCTATTTTTCCTTTCTTAATAGAGTCTTTAGTGACACATCCGAAATCAAACTTAAAACCTCCAACAATATTCGCTTAATGTTAACTAATAAAAGTCGGTTAGTGAACGAAGATTATTCACGTTCCTCTCACATATTGAGAAACACAAAGAGTTTTATCTACAGAAAAAAAAAAACAAGCACGATACAGCTAGGTCTGCGTGTGTACCTTAACCTGTAGACGGCAGAGTTTCGTTAAAGCATTGACTTTATATTATCTCAGAAAGGCCGTTTTGTTTGGCGTGTCCTTGCTGGATTTGGACTTGTGTAAAATTTCTTCGCATTTATTTAATCAAATGTGTTGTTATATGTTAGCAGAATTCTACAAAAATATTAACAGACGCTAGAGTAATTTCAAAGCGTAACGTACCATCGGACGGCTCATTCATTCGTCCAACATCAAATGTTTATGAGAAACCACTACAACTGATCTTTTTATACTATAGAGATACCTTCTCAATTCAGTAGCGGACGATTTACCATCCAATAGGGTCCACCAAAGACCCTATAGAGCCCCATATAGCCAAACACAAACACACAGTATAATCTGTTTTTGGTGAATTAATATCCTATTCAGCACGTTGTTCTATGAATTTCAATGCTTTTTGTCAGATTCGTTTGTGACTCCCATAAAATATTCATAATCTCACCTAATGCTATAGTACTTATAGTCATGGTAAGATGCAACTGGTTAAAAACCGAGGCAGATGAACATACTTATTGTATAGGCCCAATTCTATGGCAAATGATAAAGAAAGGGAGGCACAAAAAAAATAGAAAAACAAAAACAAACGTAAAAGATCCCCTGCCTGTCAGAGCGTTCTGTAGCAAACTTTGATGCTGTTATATACCGACAATTGCCGTAACGAAGCTGGCGCTCCTGCCGTCAGACTATAACGGTATTGTTGCGGTCAGGTTTATCCCTTTCCTTCATCCGCAGAATTCGCATAGAAGATAGCGAAGGTGAGAAAAATTACGGAAATTTTTGCATTCCCTTCGCTTGTTGACTCTGTGGATGAAACCACACTACAAATAGGCTAAAAATCAAAGTATACCGACTTTCACTCGTTCGTCGATGCTCCTAGTTACGGCTTAGAGTGATTGTTGCTTCTTTAATGCTGTTAATTCTAGTGCTGCTTTCACTGCTGTTACTGTTGTCCGTAAGCAATTGGGCCTGGTTCCGTTAACGATTGCTGGCAAATGCGTGATTCGGCTGGTTATGGTCTTCATATAGTTTTTGTATCGGACGTGTTCAGCTTTGTGTGCCACTACGGTACGGCTCTATACGACTGGACGATGGCGGTACGGGAGCCGTAACAGACGGCAAAGGGTGTGTTGTCATTTCTGGCTCTTGATCGTCGCCGCCGACCAAGAGGTATCGTCGGTGGAGCCGCTACTATCGGTACTCAAAGGAAAACAGGGTGAAGTTGGACTGTGGAACGACTGAAATAGGTCGAACAGGCAACTTTTCGTGGGGCTTTCGTCCATATAGCTCACTATGTTAACAAGCACGCCGGGATTAGCACCATTTCTATAATGGTACTTATTATAACAACACAAGCTAACGCTGGCACGAGGCAACCGGCAGGCGGTATTCTCCCTCGCAGGATCAAGCCGCAAGCATCCCATATATATTTCGACACCTACTTAAGCATCAGTCCTACAGCACTGAAATCGAACGACGACCGTTCATATGCTGGATTCATTTGCACGTAGCCGGCAAACGTACGAAAACGTGAACTCACCTGCGCTATTACAGCGCTATTACGCTAAACGTGTAGACCAATGTAGAATACCATTCCTTTTCTATAGAGCTCACTTTTTTCTACCTACATGGCAGCAAGAGCAACGAAAAAGGGACGATATAGGCAGATAAGTGGACGTATCGAGCGCCAGATTATTTCTATCGAAAAAAATAAAGGAAACCGTCGATTCATCTATAAAGACTGTATTAGGCTGTCGAGAAAGTACTACTGTTTTCTTAATTAGATGATTTTAAAATCACGTATTTCAGGTATCGTAAATAGCGTTTGCGTTATTTGAAAGCGGAGGTTTGACGAAAAAAGATCTGTCAAAATCTTTAGTCAGACATAATATAAAGCGTATTTGCTAAAATTTGTTCGACGTTACGATTTTACTACTAGAAAGGCACAAATGCCACCTAGGCCAATACAAGGTCTGATGCGTTATCGGAAATAACGGCTTAAGGATTGTTTTGTCACCTTGGTTCTGGAAATATCGCTATGAGAGATCCTTACCGCAGTGACTAATACATTTCGGGGGAAAAAAAACTGATCAAATTATTGAGAAACTTGCACGAGACCGACACGTTGATAGCCATTATTGAGCCAGGGAAATAAACATCCTCCAGTAAATAGTATTAAATTGATTAAAAAAAAAAAGCTTGCTACAAAAAAAAAAAGGGCCTAATATTTGAGTGCGACACGAGTTGATGCGTCGTAAGAATTTACTCTGTTACATTTCCCATCCACAAAGTATTTGATCATAGATAATGCCCAACCCTGGGTCACATATAACAGTAGCGTGCAAATGAAAAGACAGGGAAAGTGTTCTACAATCTATGACAAAACCCATACTGACGCCGAAAGGTATGATGCTATGTTTTTGATGGAATCGGAGAGGAATCGTGCATTATGAGTTGTCACTGCCTGACAAAACGTTTGATTGGGACCTTCGCTGTTAGTTACGAACTGGAAAGGAAGAGACTGAAGCTAGTAGACGGAAGGGGTCGTCTTCTGCCATGACAAATCCAGGACGTACACATCTTTAGTCACCCGGCAAAAACTGAAAATATTTATATATTCGAATTTTAGATTGTTAAATGATCATTTGTTTCCGTCTCTGCAGGACTCTATTTTAATAGAGTTTCAATCGCACAGACCATTTGTAGCAATTTTTCGCCCCGAATTTACAGAGGTTTCATTGATGAGATAATGGCGTTATTGGAAAAATGGCATTGATTAAAATCGCTCGTATTTTGTTTGGTGACATTACTTTAACATATAAGAAGTAATTGCTTCAATATTAAGTTAAAAGTGTTCGAAACCCTTTGAAATCTCAACAAGTTGTCGAATTATCTAGGCTAGGCAAGAGTCACTTAACCCTTTCAAATGCTTCGTTTTCAAGTTATTGAAACAGGACGAGGTAAATAACTGGCGTCAAAGAAATGTTTTCAGTTAACTTTCGCCCTATTTGGTACGTCGCCCTTCGCACGCGCCTATAAACAAGGCAGAAAATTGTACCAGGCCTTTTCAACGTGAGTATTGCGCAAAGGAATCCAATACATACTCTATATGTCCTGTATCCGATGGAATACATAATAAATAAATACGAAAATCGATCAAGGTTGAGCTACGAGAGGACAACTGGGAGATGCCAGTTTTTTTCGGTGACAATGGCTAACTGATAGGCAGTTGCTCGGTCGGAGAGAAGCCAGTGGTAGTATTATTTCAATAAGTGTATGGTCGGTGACAACGTCGCGCTACACAGCTATATAAATCATAACAAGTGAAGATGTGTCAACAGCGGGAAAGATAAAAACAATAAGAATAAGCAGTAATAGTATTAACAGCCTTATTGAACGAGTTCCTGGGAAAGATTAAAGGTTGTCTGGCTTAGTTTCGATGTCCGGGACCGTCCACCGGCTTCTAGCGAAGACAGCTATTGCACGGTGTATTATGCTTCTGTTTATTTTGAACCTGTTCGATCAGCAAATAAATCGAAAGCTCGACTAGTAGATAGATTGTTATATTATGTCAAAAAACATAAAACAACCTGATCGACGAGAACCTCGAAACCTAATTTCGGCAGTACGCGTATGGCCATATTCTAAGTTGGTGGTGCAGAAGCACTATTAATAAAAAATTAAAAAACAGCGTCTAGCTCACTGAAGATTGACAACCGGGCAGTTTGCTTCACTTCTCAAGAGTTATCCGTGCACAAAACGTTCCTATTTATGAATTCTAGGTGTTGCTATTGTTTACAAATATGCTGCACGTGTGCGATGGAGGAGGATCCGTTTACGCGTACCTTCGCTCAGTCGAGAATCGTTCTCGTTAAATAAAAACACCTTTCGTCATGATTTGCCTTACATGGACCGTAGCACCCCAAAGCGTGGCCTTTTTTCACCGTGTGTATTGAGTCGGCTCATAATATAGCTGTACGATGATAACTGTTTGACTGGCCAGCTGATCCGAGACTCGGGCCTATGCAATTGTCAGCAGGCCAAGCCTCCACCGTTTGATAGATGTGACATTTCAGTTTTTCCGATACGTTTGCCGCACAAGTCGATTAGAATGCGATAGATAAACATGATATGGCCGCTTCTTTGAAAAGGGTGTATAAGAAACACGGCGGGTGCGTCATCATTAACTGGCGTTTGGACTTCCAGAGGCAGATCACGTTTTTACGCTGGAATGGAACACGATTCATTCAGCCTCGTGGCTCATATTCCTTATAGATGGAACAGATTTTTGCACGATCATTATACTTACAATGTCAGTAGAATTTCAAATAAGGAAGTATGTAAGGAAATAGATCACCAATAATCTAAACACTTAGTGGTTATTTGGTTCGTATTTAATCACTGGATATTATAGAAAATTTAATAATCTCTGTACATGCATACATACAGTATACATACATATGTACAATAGCGCCGTAACTTGAACGAGGTTCTATTTTTCTGTAATTGTTTAACACTTTCACATTGTAACCCGTTATTCGACTAACATTGTATCCCTTAATCGTTCAGCTTTATAACTGACTTGTATAAGGAAATTGTGTACAAATAGCCGATAAAACGATCCTGATCTGATCTAAAACGATTACTGATATGCGAAGAGCTCCAGGTGTGCTCAAGCTGCGATTTTGGACATTAGCGAATACGTCACAGACTCAGTGCATAGCGTGATGAAAGGGGTTCCACAAAAATTACCGCTGACCCTTTATACGTCTCAGTTTAGGTCAGCTAAGGCCGGCGATTTGGATATGTTTAAGCGATTGCGTAACGCGTGATGTTGAAATAATTTCGATATCAGACGTTGCGTAATTTCTGTGATACTTCCTTTTATACCAGTTCTGTCATAAAAGATATATAAAGGCAGCCTGGATACCGCCGGCATCATTAGTCTTCCAAACACGCGACTGGTCTGCGTTAGCGCGACTTGCTTAGAATTCAGTGATAAAAACGCGGTTATATTTTATACTTATTTTTTGGGGTATCGCTTTATATGAATAGTATCTCCATTTACTTTGTACAAATATGTCCAATGATAATTATATCACAATTCAGTCTTTTCTCTTTTGGATGGAATTAGACGCATTCAATATAAACTAGTCAATTAAAACATATCGCTTTGGAAGCTGTGTAGAAAATCCTCCAAGTATTACAAACAGCGCTTGTTGACTATAGCTTAATTAGTTTTTAACAGGTGTGTGACTTGATAAGTAAAAAAAAGAAAGAAATCGATTGTACCTAAAACGAGAGATTGCCCAGCAGATCCGTGATTAACTAGTGCTCGTATCATTAAATGAGCCCGTCGCTTTTGGAGCAAACCATTTCTTGTACTTGCTACGAAACAGGGCTGATTCATTCAAGAATCAGCTTCAAATAAACATTACCCACCACTCAGCCTTGTTCGTTTCGGTTCGTATGAGGTGATTCCTTAATAAAACCCAGAAGTGACAATGTTATCCACGCAGAACACTAATAGAAAATCTATTAACATTTCGTGGAGTTCAAATAGTCACTCCAGCCGATTAGTAACGTATCCGGCTTTGTACAGAAATAGCTTGCGATGAAGCCGCCTGTGTCCAATCCAATCAATATTTGTATCAGTCTTCTCGCTAATGCTATCGCTTAGTATCCGCTAGCGCGCTTATTTTCTTTAGTCATATTGGGTCTGAGGTATCGCGACGATTACAGTTATTAAGCTTAGCTTCATAAAGCAAACGTTCAAGCAACAAAAGAGAACCGATTTGAAATATATTCGTTGATATTGGTAATAAGTTACCGATAAGGATAAGCAGAAGATTTTAGCTAATCCTTCACAAAAATCCAGAAACCACTACATCTGCTTAGATCATCTAATGTTGAACGGTGCGCAAAGAGGGCGTGTGCGAACGATCTGACACTCAATTTCTTGTAATCTTTTTCACATTGAAAAAGTCTAAAGGAGGATCAAGTCATACCCTGGAACCTAAACAAGGCTCTAAGTAAAACTTGCTCCCGAGCGCCTTCCCTGTATCTGCAAAAATCTACACTCCGTACTGAATTTACGTTTATGTTAATCCCGAATATTACCCCCCATTGGTTATTACCGCCTCCGCCTAACCAAGAGTCTACCTAACTCCAGCGCTCCGACGGAGGCCATCCAGTTTCACCGAAAGATCAACGATCGAACGATCATGATCGTGGGCAGAGCGTGTAAGAAGGTGATAGTCGGTGTCGCTGCACGTAATCCTGGGTGCGTCGGGCACGTTAGCTTTGTTACACTTGATCTTTCACACTCACATCGATATCATACATCCTTCATTGTTTACGTATCTTGGGCGCGTGCTTTCACTCAAAACAGCGTACAACTTTTATCGGGCATACCTTTAAACATTTTGACGTGAAGCGGCGTTCCCTGTGGTTTAGTTTTTCAGCTTCCGCCCCGCTGTTGCTGAGTGTTACGGTACGAACCAACACATTCACGCACGATAAATACAATAAGTTAGTAGTATACTCCTTAGTGTGTCCTACAGTTTCGTCCTTTTCTGTCGTTCTCGTTCTTCGTATTCACAAGTAACTTTTTTGTATCATAAATTAGCAAAACGCGCCGAAAATTCTCGCTTGTTGCTTTTTTGCCGTTGTTTACTGTATTGCCATCTAGTGGTAACCAAATCAATTGTTGAGACAGAACAAAACACGATTTAAAGAGATACGGATGATGTCCGCGTCAGTTTTGACATGCGCTATTGGGGACAGCTAGTTTTGTACGGGGCTCTAGCCACTACCAGTGGTCGGCTGTGAGGGGGAGACTCACAGCGCATGCGCATGAGCAAGACACGCTATCAGACATTGAGGCAGATACACGAAAAAACGAATCGACAGACGGGGTGCTGTGGCAAGTTCCACTGTTCTAGCCAGCGGTGCTAGTGTTTGTGTCCCAGCGATGGCAGCATCATCAGTTGCGGCAACAGCAGCTTCAGGTCTGCGGGCTCCTGGCGAGAGAGATCAGGGCGGTAAGCCGCCGAAGGCCCGAAGCTGAAAACAAACGTCGCATGCTGTCGTCGACACGTGACCCGCGAAACACTTTCACTTTCTGTGTGCATCTATGCGTGTGTCCTACGCGTGCAAGGAAAGTAGACACAAGGCAACGCTAAGCGAAATGAAAATCCAACAAAACCATAAACGCTGTCGCACCGCGTCCTATCTGCCAAGCCCGCAGTAATGGTCACAGTAGCGTCGGTCCCTGAAAGGTTCTCAGCTGTTGGCATAGTTTCTATTCTCACAACAAGGGTTGAGTGATTCACGCTTACACGCTAATTGACTGTCCATAGAGATTCCTACTGATTGCTTGAGCACAAGGGAACCCCTCAACGGCCACGGGGGTTTCTAGCAGGGGAAAATACGAGAGCAAAAAGAACAGGGCAACGAAATTAAAAACGATTCAATAAGGCAAAGTGTCAATCATTTATGACCGGCAATGGCTTCGTGTCGGAATTACGATACACGCTAGTTTGGCGCGTATTTTTTTTTGGTACTTGTTACCAGCCGCTTAGCCAGAGGCGCCAAAAAGGCTATTACAGCAACTTAAGAATATCTTGACAGTTCTCGTTCTTCTGATCATAACTTCTGATATTTCAAAACAGCGTGCTATATCCGCCAGTTCCCAATCGTGTGCCATTAAAAGGTATATTCACTATTGCCAAACAAACCGGAAACAGCTTGCCCATTGCAGCAAGTGGAGAACAGCAGACAGCGGGAGTTAGAGATCTTATCTCCGTTACTAATGATTCGGGACGCAATCGTGGATAAATTGGCTATAGACTGTTGTTTATAGGTTGATTAAAAAGTAGAATCCATCGTCGCCGGTGTCGCATGTGTAATTTGCAATTGCCCCAATCGGTTGTTCTTTATTCACTAAGCCCTTCGTCGTCCACTTCTTCGTCATCCACGTTCTCCCCTACTGAGAAACTTTGTTTAAAGCAACGGTAAAATCAATGATGAACGGAAGTTTTCTACTTTGTCGATAGGAACCTACCGGCTCGACACAGTCTCCATTGTAACCGCAATCGCTTCATGGCGTACCGAAACACTGGAAGCTTGTTACTGTTCGCAGATCACACGTATTACGTATACTATACAGAGAACAAGCTTTCTTAAAGTGTCGGTAAAAGTAGTATTAAAACTGATGGCAACATAGCTAACTAGTGGCAGGCCGTTTGTCTCGACCGCCGGCAATACCATAGCGAATATCTCGAACAAATCGACGCACTTCAATAGACATGTATGGATAGGTAAACAAGTGATAGATAACCAAACTCAAAAGCGAACGGGACCCTTGGCAGAAGCATAGATACCTTCGCTGCCATGCAAGAACGTTCCATGAAGTTATAAAATCTATCTGAGTATGTGAACGAATAGTAGGTTTCCACCCATGGGTCGCATAAGCGATCCTAAAGCGAGACAATTACTCAACTTTAGTTGCAAGACGTGACGTGTTATTAAAACGTTCATCAGAAATCCGCCTGCAGATAAAACCAAGAATAAAATAGTAGTGGAGTCTGTTTGACAAAAATACAGTAAACATTTGAGGGGACGTGATTAGTTTATAATTTAGCTTTTTTTTTTTGTCCCCAGTTTACGCGACGTCGTGAGATACCGACTGAAGGCCTTGTCGGACATTGCATTTGTCGCGAGGCATTCTCTCGCGAGGCATAGTAGGAGTTTCGAGAAGATGCGATCCGGAAGAACGAATCTTCCAAACCGCCTAATTTTGACAAGGCAAAAGTCGTTGCTGTTCAGAGATCAAGTCGTTTGCCATTTTTTACAGTTCTGCTGACCATCATAAGTTAAGTAGCCAGTAAAAGCGTTAATTTAAAAAGAGGTTGCTTTAACGAAACGGTGTGAACGGACGAGACTAGTACGATCAAATCAAAAACAGTTTATGGGCTATCGGTGCGATAGCAAGAAGGACGAGGTGTGCAATAGCCGTGTGTTTTATTATTATTACAGTAAGTAATACTGAAGCACACACAAATCTCACGGTCGGCTTCGGCGATACCGTCCGCCTACTCGGCAAAATGCTAGCTAGAAACATCGTGACAAACAAATGTGACCAAATAATTATTTTAGGGGTTTTGCCAAAAAATAGAGCTATATTGAAACATCCGCCCAGGCAACTTAGTACGAATAACTGGTTAACACTTGAAGAAAACATATCATGAACTAGAAGCCCAAATATATCATTGTATTTAAATTAAAATTGCAGTAAGAACAACGATTAAGTATGAGACTACATAATTATGTGGGCAATATATGATTTAGGGGGCATGTAACATGTGCGGTATGAATAATAGCTTACATGTCTCGTCAAGTTGCGCTAGCCCATTGTAATAACGAACGTCGGGCCCAAATCCATATAAAAGGATCCACGAAAAATATTGTGTGTGTGTACTGTTAAACTAAAATGGATATTTGTTTGCTTTTATAATTTGTTGCCGTAGACGACAGGTAAGCTTGGTTTGTAAGAATTACGTCTTCTGATAAACTTCTGCTGACACACAAATGTAACAGCAGCTGAAGCCAAAACTCGCTCGAGGGTTTGCGAGCAACGAAAAGAAAGTTCGAAATGATGCCTTCGATTGTACTGTTTTCTTAACACGAGGCTCAACTATGACACTGAATGCCACCTCAACGTATTGCTGATCATTCGCCGGAGCAGCACATGGCTGGAACCGTGAGAAATATTCGAACCACTGTGCGTGACCCAGAGCATATACAAGTAGCCGTCCCCACACCGAACGGGAATCGACCGCTTGCGGTCTCGATAATATGGGATATGCGCCACGGATGGTCAATGGGACAGTGTCGTTTATAACTTGAAGAAACCTTAATGGATTCGTATCGACTTCCATACGCTTAACTTATATCTTGGTGGCAACTGAATTCTAACAGCATTCAGACTGCCTCTCCCCGGTATAGTCTCCGTCGCGCTAATCCGGTGGTGTGAAGCGATACAAACAATTCAACTTATGAACGTCGCAGGTCTTATATCGTCCGCTTTTTCTGATCTTCTATCTTCCTGACAACAATATAACTAGCGTATACTACAAACGTATGAAAAGCGAAAGCACTACGACGGTACCAAGGCATTGCCTAGTGAATTTGCCGCGACGCACACAAACGCTATGGTATGAATAAGTTTTTACGCTTTTGCTTTGGTCACAACACATTTCTCTCGAACGCCGTGTATCGCTGGAAAGACCCAGTAGTCAATTTGTAATAAAATACAATAGATCGCATATTAAAAGCGCCTCCGGATGCCACGATACCTCTCGACGATTGCGCACGCGTCGATCAGCAAATACGGAATGCGTGTAAAAAGAGGCAAAGCAACGAAAACACCACACACACCTTTGTCTTCTATTTGCATGAATCACTTGACCAATACGATCTCAATGAGACGTTATGGATTCGAGCCGCTTTAGTACAGATGAATACTTTTGCTATCATCTAATTTTTCAAAGACTATCAAATTGATCAAAATGATCATTATGTATAAACGTGTCTTCATTCTCGTCGTGCGGACGAAGTCGTTTTCTCTAGGAAAACGTGCCTTTATCGTTCCGTTCTTCTGTAGGCAGACTAAATCATATCTCGCAGTTGAAACGAATATTACCTGAGCATCGTACTCCGACTGTTCTGCAATATGCAGAACATCTTATCACAGCCGCATACGTTTGTTGTTTACTGTTTTTTACACTGTTGAATTCATTTAATTATATTTGTTAACTAACTTAAATTTGTAGATAAATGAATAATAAATAGCAAATGTCTTCTTAATCTATAAATAATGCTAATAAAGTTCATTTTGACTTTTGGCATGTTAAGCTTGACAAACATCGCCGTTGGATGAAGATAGATGGTTTCTTCACTTTTAGCTGTTTGACTGCTATTATATATAGGTACCCTAGGATGTTATACCGCGCCGCCGCTTTCAACTAACCTGATATGGGATTGCTATAGTTCGCAGCGTTCTGATCCTTGTTTGGTCAACATGAGTATAGTTATATATTAGCTCGCAGGATAGAAAATTGTTTTGCATGATAATACATGCTGATTTGCCGACAAGGGTAGGTACGGACGATCGAAGTACAGATCCGCACGTACCTTCGAACAACAAGCGCAATATTCGTGTAGCAATTTTGCCTCTTACGAGTATGACGTAAAAACGTAACGTACTGTTCGTAATGGTTCTAAATGCGAAACCTCCTTCGTATACTTCGTTATGCCACTATCTTTGGAAAGATAACTTCCAACCTCATAGCCGTCGACACAATGTAATTTACTTACTGTGCCACTGAGTTGACGAGCAAAAAGCACACTCACGGTCTCCTGTATCTAAACAAGTGCTTTGGTCTGGTATAATGATGGCCGAAAGTACACCTGCGAGGTAAAACTGTTCTTGTAAACAGAGTTTCAATGTGAAAATGTTTAGAGTTAGGCAAAAAAAAAAATGCTTCTTAATAGAATTATTTACTATGGGAATATTCTAGAGTTTTATGAAACCTTAAAGACTGAACGCGAATCTACAGGGTATTTTTTTATTAGAAAGTAGATGCTAGAATGAGATTTTGCCATGTTTGTCGAAAATGTTCAACCATAAAAGTATATCAACCGCTAAATTATGTAAGGAAACTTCTTTCAAGGAGCAACACTTGCCAATCAGAATCACCAATAGATAGCTCGATACTAATGTTGTTATTATTACTGTTCCGTATATACACAGGCAGACAGGAGAAACGGGTGAGAAAGCACTAAGGAAACACTGTTCCACAAATAGTGCTTATTGCCCACAGATTGTTCCATAAACATTCGTGAACGCTCATCCTGCGCCGAACCGCTTGCTACACAACCGACATGATCAACGCTCTAACTACAGTATCGGCGGCAGTGCGTACGCGACGGAATGTACAATGCAATAAATAACAGGACGCAAGATGTCCCCGACATTTATTAATTGGCAGCCCATTCATCAATCCATAGTTTACACCGTAGCTTCACATTCTGAGAGGCCACCAAGATGTATTTTATGTAATGCAATGTAGTGTAACGTAGACGTGTCGACCGAGCGAAAGATGAACTACACAATGGTACGACGAGGCATGACCAGCCCTTAAATTCTACGTCACCACCGGCGACTGCGCGGGAGCGGTCTCAACGCTGCGGCCGTGGCGACTTTGCGCGAAATGCCACCGCCCAGCGTTTTTGTACAGCCGCCGCTCTACTCGTAACAGCGATGATAAAGACCATAAACGAGGACAGGATTAAGGCGGGCGGAGAAAAACAAGGAAAAGTGGACAAAAGCAGACGTACGGGTGCGGGTACATGCACATCCTTATGCGCGGCCCACTAAATTGTATCCCACTATCTATTGGATCAGTGCGTATTTTCAGATAGTCAAAGTACAACTGGCGACCGCCACCAGCACACCCGTCAGCAGACGTGAAACAAACTGGCAGGATCGGTGACTGCTCCCCTGACACCGGAAGGACCGACCGTTTGCCGTGTTTATAGTCGCACAACCGGAGAACCGCAGAACACCCCAGCTGGACACAGCTGAACGTAGTATGCGTGACGGAGTCGTGCATCGCTCACGTAGACGCTTAGTACAATACAAATGTAATGTAGTGTGAGCTTTAGGACAGCAAGAGAGAAAAAGTTACCCTCGACCAGCTATCTCGATCGGATGCGCTAATATATTATAGAGGTACAGACTGCTTGCTAGCATGCAGAGTTAGGGCGCAACGCACCGTCACATGTGAAACAGCTATTGGTGATGTTTCATTAATGGCTTTGCTGACTTTCGGCATTATTTCATTTTAGTCGTATTTTATACAATTTCTTTATTTAAGATTATCAAATGATTTCGATCAATTACCCCGTTCAATGGTTGTCGGGTGCTGCCGGGTGTGTAGATAAAACGGGAGCAATAACTGTAGTATGTAAGTGACAACGTGTGAAAGGGCTTCTACCTAATTCATGATTCAGTGGGCAAGCCCTTTATAATGCACACATTAATGTTCAACCAAACTAACGTTAAACAGCCGTGAAAAAGATTTCAGAATAATAATTTAAATCATCGGCGACCATAGCCATCATAGAGAGTGGCGGAAAGTGGGTGGAGAAGTGCAGATGCCTTGAAATCGAGTGGTGCGCAGGATCCAATCCATCAAAGAACAGACTTCCCTTGCAAACATCGCACCATTTGGTGCATAGAAGGTTTTACTACGAACAACAATGGAAATCTATTCGCGCCTTCAAGCAGGAATAAGCACAGGATGCCGATAGTGATGGACTGCACGCTATCACCGAAAACGGAAAGTCCTGAGATGGTGCAATGGTACCTGCGTACAAACACAAGTGAAGGGTAAATTAGGCACCGGGAACAGATGCAACGTCGGTACTGGAATAACCGTCAGGTGTCGTAATGATGGCCCTAGCGGCGTTTCCGTATATAAGACATGAAATTTTTAATTATTTCAAATCAACAGAGAAGAGTTCCGCTGGATCATATAGAGGGAGAGGTCTACAGGGAAATGGCACCTATACATTGGTTAGAAGTTGTCTAACGATATTAGTATCCCTTTCAACGTGTTCTAATTTAAAAAAAATCCTCTGCTTATTATAACCGCAGTCACTATTCGGCGACTGGTCCAACTTATGCTTGTTCAAGTTTTTTTTATCTTTTCTGAGAATTAAACGAAAATAAAAGTTCAACTTCTCCCTTTTTGTAAGTTGAGCAAAAATAAGCTAAAGGATATCGTTGTATCAGGTGCGTTTCTCTTTATCTGCCCCAACTTAATTTTCCTGTTTGAACAACAGGTTACAAGATAGCATACTTTATAGAAATAGCGTTAAAGCTAGCTTTTTTACCAAGCTTATTCGTACCATAGACAGATGTGGAAATCAGCTCCTATTAAAAAAAAACCCTATGCGTTGGAAATAATCTGAAAATTTCAAACAGCGGTAAAAACAAGTTTTATACGACTGTAAATACACACATCAGCTCTCTTTTAATGATGCTATCACACCATGCCAGATTAATGCATCGTACGCCATGCAGATGTAAACCTCCATTTAAAATAGTTCTTGTAGACGACAGATACAGGAAGGCCTGGGCCGCTGCCCGTTGAAGGGGCATCTTTGACCGGATCTTTGACCTCAATAAACGCTTATTTCCTAAATAACTGAGGCCCCGCTGTACTAAGGAGTACGCCATTATTGCCCAAATGTACGTACGCAAATACAAGCGTTACTCGCATGTTTAAGACCATAATCGTGCCGTAAGTATAGTAAAATTAAGTGTTTTCCCTCTTCAGACCAGACGCACAACTACACCAGAGACAGCTGACCACTGAAACCGATAGCCAAATGCTAGAATCGTCGCCTCAAGGGTAGAAGCATCTTTCTTTTTCACTGTTTAACGATGGTGCACGCTGTCACAACACTGTTAAGGTGACGTCTGCGCGTGCGGCACGCAAAGCGAGATGACAAACTAGATCAAAAGTCAAAGTTGCTTCGTTTACACACAACATTGTCCTCTAACAAGCTCTAGCTAACAGACTGAGAGGACTACGAGTGAGTTCGTCACTGAATAAAAACAGTTGAGCACAGGTCACCGGTGGTGGCAATTACATGCAAACGAAGATGACTGTTGCACTACCTGTAATAGCTATCGAAGCAGATACATCACCGGCGCGAAGGAAACCGGTAGGATGCAGGGCAGCAATGCTCACTGGCAATCACCACAGCGCTGGTGAAAGGCGCTACTAATTGCTTTAATTTCGAAACTATATTCGAAATAAACTCTAGCATAGTACTTCGAAGTAGGCACCAACAGCGTTTTAGCCCTCTCTGAACGACAATCATCCGTTCTTTATTATAGACATACACATGTAGACGACGACGTCGGCATCTCTGTTCGTTTTGAACCATATAAATAGAAAAGGAGAAGTCGTCCTATGGCAGTAGAAGCAATTTAGTAAGTAAAGTAGCCGGTCTTCGCTCGTTCATCGCATGATGCCGCGTGATGATATCGCTGACCATGGCCTGCACGAGCCTAGAGGCCGACACTGGGCGCCTTCTAACCTTTCGAGTGGGCGCCATTGCCAGATCAACATTGCGGACCAAACAAGTCGAGAGACCCGACAGGCTTTTTATACGAATGCGACAGAAGTTACATGTCCTGCAAACGGACTGTACCGTTAATATTATATTTGATTATATAGCTGAAAACTGCTACGGTTATTATCATTAGTAAGAGCTACGATAAAGGCTAAAAATCGCAGTTGCCAAGTCAGCGCTACGCGGCTGAGGCGGTGGGCGGCAACGAGCGGGCCTGAAACAGGAAGAAAGAGAGCGAAAAAGGACCGAAGCGAGAAACGCTTTGCTTTTTTTGTTATAGCTACACTGCATCAAACGTGATTATGATCAACTTGAACCTTTCTTATGTCGATGTATATAGTTAACTACCTTTGTGTCGGTAAGCTTACGTGTGTAAATATGGAAGAGATTGTTAAAGCGAAGGTTTTTGCAAAGCACTTTTTACTAGCATACTTTTTATCATCTAATAGATGTGAAATAGGCCAAGCGTCAAGGATATAATTATACGGGTCGCTTTTGCTAAAACCCTATATATAATCTATCTTCCAGAATAAAACATATTTTGCCTCATTTAAAAGTAAGTTGCAGGCAAGTTTTTGTCATATGTTCACGATTGAAAAGTTTGCTTCGAATCCACAGTAATGCAACAAATTTCCAGGACATTTCATTTACGTGATTATCTAGAGATCTATAATATGTTGCTACACTAAAGTAAAGGCTGCGTGACATTGTTGAAATATTTCAAATAGATTCATCCGAAAACAACTTATCTATCTATATATATCCGGTACTGGTATGACGAAAGAGAAAAAATAAACGTAGAACGCCGACAAATTCCGGCGGCACCGTCGGAGGTTCGTTCAGATATTGCCTGACTGCTTCTGTGTCGTCTTGTTCTAGAATCATTTACCCCCTCGAGCAGTTCACATAGAACCCAGTACGAAAACGATGTTCTTTTTATTTTCGTCCCTATTTCACGTTCTTCGTTCATATTTGTCTGGGTGGTTCCGGCACAGCCGGTTGAGATGGCAGCTCAACTACGTTTTTTGGGACAAGACATTTTTCACGAAAACTTTAAAGCTAAACAATTTAGCACGTCAGGCATCATTGCCAATTTAGTTCGAAGGTGATAGCCGAGATCTTATCTAATCGTATCGGTCGACTGCGTGGTCGTCTTACGAAGCTGATTAAATAAGGTAGAATATAAATCTAGCGCTTCTTCTGCTCCGCAAAAATGTATCTTAAATTTCAGCTTTTCCTACAGGGGTATGTTCGATTTAGTCTTCAAAATGACCTTGTCCTCTTGCCTTTTGCCCCTATTTGTTAATTAACCAAACATGTTTGTATCGAATTTGTGAATATTTCCAAAACGACTAAGTACTACGTTGGATAAGTACGATATAATGGAAACCAACTCCGCCATATTGTACAGCATTTCCAAGTACCTTATCCAATGAAAAATTAATTTTTACTTATATCTTTAGGTCTATTTACACGTCCTTTTCGATGTGGACGCATCAAGGGCAGTTTAGTGAGTTCATACGGAGTACTTCGAAGTAAAAAGGATATCCTCAATTCGAAGAGAAATCAAAATCAATTTTTCCAATATCCACTATAAAATAATTTCTTATCGGTCTTAACTAGCCGTAAAGATACTAGGTTTGGAGTGCTCTTCAAATACAAGTCTATGTGTATTAGAAATTAACGTTTTCCCTCCGTTTAGCCTTCTTTTTACAGATATTTCACGCAACCTATAGGCAACAACCCACTGTGAACGGTTGCGCCAGATTTTTTTGGAACGTACTACATGTTTACATTTGAAGTCAATCAAAAATAAATTTATGTCAAGAGCAGCCGATCCCATAGAAGATGTCGAGTTTATTTACTGGTAGAGAGCAGTGCAGCTTACTGATGATTTCTACACGAGACTGCTATTCAGAACTGATGTTTTAGGCTATGAGTATTCACGCCCTGTTCAGTTTGTAGATATGATCTCTAAACGCATTGTTTGGTCGTTTACTAACGTCGCTGTTGCCATAATTATTCATTTCATCGGGAAGTTCTCATTGAGGAACTAAAAATTGCCGCTTGTGAGCAAAACAAGTTACAAACTGCTCGACGCAGTTGTATCGAGATCGTGTGGCCTCCTAGGCGCGCATGTGTGACATTTTATATAGAAAAATCAATAAGTTTCTTTATTTGAACATAGGTTGTTGGTAGAAGTTTAACATCACATCAGTTTAGAATAATCAAGAACCAAAGGTCGTGTTGTTTACTGAGAAAGTGAAACTTGCCCACTATCGGGCAAGTAGGATTTCATGTTAGCCCAGTTGTCCTCACATCGGGACAAAATACTGTTTTAAATACAGTAACGCAGTCAGTCCAGTGACGCGCTGACCTAAGTCACATATGTCTGCCAACTTCGTTCTTGCAACAGGATGTAGATGTTGTAGCAAACATAAATTCTTAAGATAAGTTTTCCAGTACAGATTACGACATGTGCTGTGTCTGCAGTGGCAGTAATTTTTTTGCTATATACACTTAACAACACGTTTACAACGACGGTATGTAAAGCCACCTGGGGCAGTAGCGATTTTCTACATGGTATTCGTCACAGTTCTTGCCGCGCCATTCCTCGCTAGACTCATGGAAATGCTCGTCCTTACATCATCTATGACGAAAGCCATAAAAGAGTCATAAAACAAGTAATTATGTGACGACTCTGATTACTTCCAGCCATTGTCTTTCATCACTCCCATTCTAAAGGATTCATTGTTTGTCTCGGCGAACTTCCGCTAAAAACCCACCTGCTCAGACTCTCGGAGTAAATCGAGGACAAAGTGAAATTTCAGATCCCCAATTCTCCAGTAAACAACGAGATGTTGGCAAGATGGTAAAGCAGACAGTTTCTTGCCGTACGATGAAGAAGCCCTTATTCGGTTAAGCAATTCCAGCTTTCCTACCGTAGTAGCTGTGGTCTCCCAGCATAGGCTGTTGTCTCTGCCGCTGGCTACCTCATTGTCCTCAACGAGCCACTCGAATGTCGACCATTCCATGCTTAGGTTATGCGCATAATGTTTTTACAAGGTAGTTTACCACGCGTGTCTCTACTTGTACTGAATCAGGGCTCGCTGCAGTGCATCGTTAGATAAAAATTTTAGGCGTATACATATCGTCGTTGTAAGCTGCATTGCCGCAATAGTCTGCATTATTTCCTAGAAACGTAAACTTCTACCTATATGTACCCGAGTGAGCGTATTTTTCAGTTTTTATAAATAGGTGGCTTAAACGGCAGTCATCTTGCTGATCGATCAGACTAGCTGGCGTCGTCTATAATCGCTCATGGCCGCGCGCCGTTCACCCACCGCGACGGACAAACCGCGGCGTAAATCAATGTCAGTCGACTCACGCTCGAATACGCAGACATTTATCGTGTATCGAGTATTTCGTAATAGCGATCTTCCACTTGCAAGCACTCAGCAACAAAAAACAAATAGCGCTTCGTCCTTAAATAACTACTGAGACAGGAGAGTAGTGTCCTTGTACGTCGGTCATATATAGGTCAAGTTAATTATAGCGGAGTGGTTAAATGAAGCCGAGTTACGATTGACTTTATTTCGACGTAACGTGTTGTGTCACGCAGATGGGATCAGAGATCTTGTACTTTTTGCAGCTAGAGACTTAAGCGTTGGACCTTACGCTAAACCTTACGACATTGATACCCTTAGCCATTCAGCAAGGAAAAGCAGGTGACTGCTCGTTATATATATGGGCTCGCAGATAATAACATTATAGAGATGAACCGTTGTGTATGTGAATCATTGCCTCAAAGCCGTAATCCTGGCTTGAAAATACTTTCAGTATCATTGTTACCCTTCACTCTCATAAAATGAACACTCGTAAAACTCTTTCCGTACATAGTGCATACATCGGTGAGTACTCGATATACAGCTAAGTCTCACTGAGCATCGACACGCTGTTGTATATGGTAGAATGAACTTATACGCCGGTATTATAACGAGGGTGCACTACAGATATACATATACAGTATAACACTAGTCGGGTCCACCATCAAGATTCTGCCGCGCAAGAAGTCGCTCTCTCGTCCGCTATAGATGCGCATGCACAATTTCTACATATATTTTAGTTAAAACTTGCTAAATTAGGCTATAATACACCTGTGGTCGTCAGTAGAAATCATCTACGCGCCAAAGACGCAGGCAAAGTGATCTAAACTTGCAAGCAGCAAATGATAGAGGGTGTTTTTTTTTTTTTTTTTTTTTTCTAACACGAAGCTAGCGACACCTAGCTATTGATACGATTAGAGAGAAAGAAGAAGTGTGTGTGTGAGAGAGGAATAATCTATAACAAAAGGGGGCGATTGACTAACGAAAAGATATGGTGTGGCGCTTTTCTTTGAACGCCAACAAATTGTATGATCCCAAATTGTTGTTAGTGGGAATCTTCAATTATGGTTCAAGTATAATTATCCATAGGATTATTGTTTTTGTGAACTAATCAAAACCAAAGCCAGTTAGTCTAACCACAGATTTCTAAACGGACACACATTACAATTATTCGCTGCCGTCGCCGAACTCATACCGAGCTTATACTAACAGAATTATATAATTGACTGCTACTATAATACTCGTATATGTCGTACGACAAATAATTTTAGTACAATGTGAAGATCTACGATGTAGAAGGCGTGAGATAACTATGCTCCGGTCATATAAAGTATTCGAATAAATTAGACAAGTTTTGGACACGTATACGTTACACGTCCAAAGTCAGTGCTTGTTTTTAAGGTGAAAATGCAAACTAACAGAACGTTCACTTTCTGAATATGAACGAAAGCTAGCTATTATCGATACAAGGTCCTCGGTTCTTGCGATCCCGCCGAAATCGTGACCCTGCTCACTTGGTCGAAGTCGGCTATCGACGCTGTTGCCAAGCTCCATGTGGCCTACAAAGAATACGAGGCTGATTTCCATAAGTCAATGGCGGCTACATTCAGTAGGCACATCCGCTAGAGCTATCTCGCGTGAAACACTTCTTCAAAAGATATGTTTTCATTGAGGAACAGTTTTTTTTTTTTAAAACAACAACTTTATTGACACTAATACTGTACTAGTTTATTACAAACACCTTGCGGGGCTGGTCAACTGAGAGAATTTCTAAAATGCACAGGTCGCCATATTTTCCATTCACCTTTACCGTTTCTGATCGTGAACGTTACATGCAAAAAGAGCCAAGTATATATATACACCTTTTTCAAATATAGCGGGCAGTCGTTACATACAACTGCATGGCATTTTAAAAATTGACAGGCAAACTTCGTTCTACAATGTTAAAACTCTCAACAGAAGGCGTTGGATAAAGGAGCCATATCACTGAGCTGTTTCTACGAGGGTGACTGACCTTTACGTTCATCGCGGAGCCCCAGTCGGAGCCCGGTATGCCAGCTAACTTAACTGATGAGTGACCTGTGCACCGCTGTAAAACCTAACTATCAAGGCGCTTCACCGTTCACTTCTCGTCACGTCTGATTCACGAATCACGCCCAAGGAAGGAAAAAGCTAACTCTAAAACAGCTGTCTTTGCGAGATCAAATTTTTGCCCTTTTCATCTATTGACCAGGTTTTCCTCTGCCGTTTGACACGAACACGTGTACCTGGATGTCCGGAAGAGGAAAGAATGTCCTTCGTGTCAAAACTCGGGACGTCCATTCGATGCACTTACAGACAGCGTAAATTCTCTGCACGTTGTACGGTGAGAGATGGCGCCGTCATCGAACGGCGGGCAGAATCGAGTAACACTCAGCCCTTTATAGCAGATCTATGATAGGGCTAATAAACAATGACGGAACTTCTTGTCACCTCACTTCTGGCTTATGGTTATCTGTAAGTAGAGGCGAATCGCTGAAATTCTTACAATACGTAGCGTTGAAAGGACTCTACAACAGTTAATGCATAAGGGTAGCTTATAGCAAACACTGCCCGAGATAGTGACAGTATAACTCAGTATAACTAGGTTTTTTACAAAAAAAAAAAAAGTCAATGGAACTCAACCAAACATCAGCAGACAACTAGCAATGAGAAATGTTTGGGCATTTCGCGATATGTCAAAAAAAAAAAACAGATCATATACATTGGCCAAACCTATTCATTGCTACAATGGGTATTTCTAGTTACAATAATAATAATTACGGATTTAATAAAAACCAGGCCTCGGTTTGTTTGTTAGTAGCATCCTCGTATATATTTAGCGATCCGCTAAATCCCTGGAGGATCCGTCTAGAGCAATGTAGCAAATATTGGCACTGATAGTACCACTCTAGTTTTTAATCATCACGCATACAGAATATGACACGCCGTTTGATCTATAGTTGGTGGTAAGGACGTCTCCGCTGGTTTTATGTAGCTGGGTTTTTTGTGCACGGTGAAAATAATAACGATGCACAAAAGATAAAAGAAATGGTCGTAAACAGAAACGAAAGGCCAGATAACTGGACGAGCTCTTCGACCTGTAACTTTGGTATGGTAATAACAATGGCAAACTCACCTACTGCATTGCGCAGGCATCGACTGGATACGAGTAATACCAGGACTGCACAGTAAAAATATTAAAAACCTAGCATGACATATGCGTATTATGCGCTTTAGACGAAGCAGGCGGAGCGCATCTTACTGCGCTTGAATTAAGGCCCTCTATGAAAATTCTAAGGAAGTACTCATAATTAAGGACGTTGTTGTGCATGAGACTGGATCTAGAGAAGTACAAAGTAGAGAAGTGGCCTTTTCCAGGATCATCATGAGCGAAGAAGAGGAACTCAAAGAAGCAACAAGAATGAACCTTGAAGAAGAGCATTTGAGCGTACCAAATGCATGAGAGTGGTAAAAAGAAAGAGTCAACCATTCGCCTACCTTCTTTGAGCATCCTGAAGTAAGGTTTCAAAATGACTTTAGGCCTCAGAAGGAGTAACGAAGGGGACAGCAGTTGCATCTGTCCGCAGACAGGGAAACAAGTTCCACCCTCGGGTTCCGTCAAATGATTTATGAAGGAAACTAAACGTGTTAGTTTATACCTCTATAAAACAAAAAGACTTCTCTTATGTACAGCAGTGAGTCTCGCCTGCATAACCCGAGTCGGTTTTGGAAACGTCTGAATTATTTACGTGTGAATATTTCGCGTAATCAAAACAGAAAAGACTACTTGTCCTTACCGGCGTCTGCAAATGTTTACGGAGTTTTTTTTATTTGTTATTAGCCTAATTTAAAATATCAGTACAATGGTTTGTTTTATAGGTACATTATTATTATTCGGATACAACCATCGATATGTTGCCGTGTTCGACTAGATTTTGGTTTAGCCAGACCCTAAGCTGTACGCGTTACCATATAAAGAAATCTCATATCAAAATTCTTATCTGGTGGAATAATGGGATCTATCTAACTTTGTATTCTTCGATATAGTCAAACGTCTCGTCCTGTCTCCTAGCTACGTTTCCCTTGCGCTTTCTTGCAGCTATATGTGCATGTATACATCGCGGGCTATCCAAATTTTATCTAGCCGCTTTTCACACCGGGTGTTCCGTTATTCGTCAGCTTTGACACTAGACAAAAACCCACTTCTTTTTTAGAAAAAAAAATAAAAAAATTACTATGACGGAAAATAGTGCATTACTTTTACCAGAAATCAGCGATTATTCAATTTTTTCATGTGGGACAGATCCCTCCAAAATTACACGCTTCCTTTCCCTCAAAATGGGTGATTTTCACGTGACTTCTGAAAAACCAAAGAAAGAAAAAAAGAATACGCAAACCTAACGACCTTTCTTAGAGAACCCAAAAATTCATTGAAATGGCTCAAAAAGCCATTCTTGATACTCCTTGATTTTTTATATAGAAGTCAATGGCCATTTTGAGGAAGAGATTGTTATAAATTGTTAACTGGGTCGTCGAGATAAGCTCCAACGATTAGTCTTTTTGAGATCTTCGGCGCCTTTTCAAGCCTGTGTAACTTTTCGGCTATTTCAAGATGTTGCATTTTTGGAACGTTCAACTTACTATCAACCCAAAATTGCATCGTTCTGGAACTTTCCGTATACAACACATCTGACCGACACTTTCATATCTGACTATTCATATGACATAGACATTCATACCTGCTAACATCGCTTGATGCATAGTTATCAATAAAAAGTTATGTGCAAATTAAGGACACACTATTTGGAAAATAACTGGTTGACAGTATAGGCTCCGAATGGAAAACGCCATTGCGGTGGAACGTGGTTGCATTAAAGGAACGTCACTGTCAGGAATCACCTGATTTCCAGCGCAAAAAATCATCGTAATATCTGTTTTTATGTAGATATAGTCAGAAATGATTCAAAGGAGTTTAGGAAAAGGTACGGATACAAATGCTGCTCCCTGCGTATATATATACCTAAAACGAATGTCACCAAAATAACGGTTGTGTTGAAAATGTAGCACGTAATGAAGCTTCACGCCAGCCAACAAAACTAATACTGTGGGGTTATACAACGATTAAATATCAGTTGCTTGGTGTCTCCGTAATGAAATTTTGTATTATGCACCCGTTTTACCCTCTATTTTCAGCGTGCAGCGTATACGTGTCTCCATCTTTATGAGCAACTACGCTACGTCTCTATTGTGCTCGGACCGTTGTGGGCCTCTCATCGTCGTCACATGTTGGTTAATATCGGGCGAGTATTGCTAAGAGCGGATGGCCATGCTCTTCCAGATTGCTTCTCGGACCGCACCCAGAAGTCAGCTCTTCTCTGTCTAGAAGCCCTTGTGGGCAAGAACACACTTTCTGTAAGAGTGGCTGACCTAACCTAATCTAGTCTAGTGTTGTCTAGTCCTGGACTCGAGGGCTCGATACCAGCAGTGTCTACGGTTTCGGCGGCAATGATGGCGCCAGACTCAGCATCATCATCGCGATTGAAGAAAGCTCGCGAGAGTCACTCGATAGTCAGCGGCCGCTGGTCGTCGATAGAGGTAGCTTAAATAGTGGCCATGGTTCGTTCGATGATAGCAAGCCCGCGCCTTGTTTCGAGAGAAAAAAGATGAGGGTTAACGCGCCCGCGGCCAGCGTCTCCACCGGCAGGTTTTCCTGTTTCTGCTGCTGCGGCTGCTGCTATTGCAAGCGCTGCATCTGCGACTGCCTTCAATGCTCGTGAGTGACCACTCGTGCAATGGCAGTGGCTAGACATTGGTAGCAACAACAACTACACTTATATACCAGGAGCAAACGCGGTACTAGTAGTGGCACTGCTGCCTTGTGACTACTTCGAACGTCGACGAGTCTGACCAAGCCGACTCAGCCATCATGTCGGCCAGTCGCTCGTTTATTCAGGCAATGCCTGTCTGTGCGTGAAGCGGGAAAGAAGGTGGAAACCTCGACATATGGTTTAGCGGTCGCCAGCAGGTAAAACTCAACCGACTAGTTAACCGACAGCTTTCCGGGCACCAGAAGTAGCAGCAATAAGCCAGGCTTTCACGGCCTGGACCTATGTTAGTTGTTGGCGGGTGACGGCGACGCTGCAGCAAGAGCAGGCGGCTCGCCCGCCGTGAAGGTTGTCCCCCGCAGGACTCTGCCCCGAGACTACAGCCTGGACGGCAATCAGAGAGACCTTTGTGTACCTGACGTTCTAGGCGCCTGCTAGTAAAGCGAATAGGTTGAGCTTCCCTATTCAGCTTACATCTGCCGTCAGATCTTGGCCCGTTCGTTCATCAGCCCCTCAGAGAATCATCGAGTTCCCGACCCTATGCCTTCTTGTGTTGACTGGTTCGCGCTGTCTACGCCGAGATGCGTGCGATCATCTCCCTTGTGTTCGCATAGATACCGTGAGACTGCTTCTGCTTCGGGATGCAACCGAACCGCCTGTTACATCCCGTAGCCGCTATTTACCGTCGTGACCATTGTAGCTGTTTGTCTTTATACAGGATGTCATTTATGTAGCCCCCTTCGTGACTTAGCGAATTGGTAGAATCCCCTTTTGGTAGAATCGACGTAGAGTTTTGCAGCCATTGTTTCTGTAGCTACTATAATAGCACCCAGTACGGCCCTAGCAAATGTTAAAGGAAACATCGCGACAAGTGGCCACATGTGATACCGTTTTAACCACATTGATACTATTCTCATGTCTGGATTTGGGATCCTACAGACGATAACGAAGCTGGCCTCGAGACCAAACTGGCCGTCAGCCATGATCATATTGCCGTGCGTATTGTTGCTGATGTGTGTATATCATGGCTGTCATTTGTCTACCTGTTTTTAACTCATGTGTATTGTAATCTCTGTTATCTCCGAAACGTAAACCGTATCCTCGAAACACTGAGCAATTGAAGTTAGATGAAGCTGTCTATAAGTAAGTTGTGTTATTAAATCGTTATGTTAGTAAGTTAAGCTGGACTGAGTCGACTTGGATCGCCCACCAAATCAAATGAATTTACGCATTTGTAATTGTGAGGTTTGTGCGTAGTGTGCAGCAGCTCATCCCTTTCGATGCGTGTTGATTCGTTACGATCGCTGCTACTACCGCTATTAACGTGCTTCATATGTGCTATGACGTCTATCTTGCCGTGCTTTATGTATCTACCTGTGCGTCCACTTTGGATTACGTGCGTCGCGCTGAAGAGTGGCAATTCAAGATTTGACTGACAAAGATCGACAACCATTATCATCCTGATCCTATCGTTGTCAATTTTTCTAAAATTGTAAAAACAGGAATATCATTATAGCATCCTTAAAACAAAAACTTATCCGTTGTTTGGTTAGTACGAGCTTGGTGGCTTGTACGTGCATCCGTGTCTATGCTGCATACAGATCCAATAAAAGAAAAAGCACATCCACTTAAGTGACTGTAATTTTTCATTGAACTTGGAAGCCAAATAATAGAAAAACAGTAACACCCGGACCGAATTGGAGGTGGATTCAAACCCGCTATCTGACATTTACAGGTAGGTGTTGAAAGTGTTACTACACTGCTACAATCAACCAAATACCGTATTTTGCTTTTTAATTATCGTCATCTTTCACGATAAAACTGCCATTTTGGGAGCCACTGCACACATAAAACAAAATAAAGTCCTAGAATAAATAGATACACATTTATACATGGCGACATTACAATTGTAGGATGAGAATTTGTCAGAATCGCCAAAAAAAATCTCAGAAAATTTGGCTTGATATATATTCTTGATGTAGCATTTTGTATGGTCAAACTGACAAAAGTAGAAAGCTGCTTATAGCGCAGCGTTTCATCTTTAAGAGGGAGACTTTTGATTTTGCCAATATCGAACAGTCGAAGTGTAACCCTAACGGGATTACTTAAGCCATCGTTTTATTGATCGTTCGGATATCCGAACTGGTTTGAAGTGTCGCATAAAAGCGGAGTTAACAATTAGTCGTAGATAGTGGTCTCGGCAGTACTAAGTTCAATCGTCGGGGCTAAACTCGCACCCTGTTTGCTCTGTAGGATGATTTTTGCCCCAGAAGTAATCGTACCTGGAAGTATTCCTTAAATCCATTGAGAAAAGTTCGTTGTCTATCGTATCATTTGAGCAATAGTAAACATGTTCGGCAATAAAACGAAAATGAACGAGTGTGAAATATCGAAAAATGTATGGTATAGTCCAAACCATATTAACGAAGGTGTAAACCTGATGTAACGGGGCATTCTTAGCTGTTGCATCCCTACCCTGTAAATGTACCGTACGTGTCTGTTGGGCAGTTTGTAACCGATAACGTGTGGGTTAGGTGGCACTTGCCGTCTGACGGGTGCTAACCTAGGGGTGAGTTGTGCCAAAAAAAGTGCTTGAGAACGGCTTTCCATGCTTTTACTTGAATAATATCCTGCTTATTACTGAGGACTGAGGAAGTAAGCTAGCCCAACTAATATTAGCGACGGGCATTGAGCGTAGCTAGGCTTAATCTATTACATAGCAAACGCTAAACGCAACTGTGTTATCATATACAGGTAGGCATATATATCTCCGAATAGTAAGGCCGAGTCCGTTCGTCCTTACTGAAGTACAGGACAGTTCACCTCTGTGGTTCGCCGTGCCCACACAGCTGGCGGAGTGCGACGCGCGTCGGTCGGTGCTATCGACTTCACTGACCACGGACGGATCTAGCAATCTTTCTGAACAGATCTGTGTAGAGGATATGCGTTCTCCATGCGACGCCGATATATGTCTAAGGGGCCGGCAGTCATGGAACGTGTAAAGAAACCTTTAATTAAGTTCACCACGACACGAAATGTACTATCATTGAAAATGTAAGCCCCTTTCAAGATTTAAACCTGCTATAGTTTTCGCTTTTCAATTACTAATCGTTGCCAAACAACGTCTGCAGTGTGCTTTGGCCTATTGGAGCAAGGATTCGGATATGTTTACTAGCATAGGATAGAATCGATGTTTTATAGAACCTGAAATTCATTAATGAGAAATGTATTGATCTTTTACGACGTAATATTGTGTGTTCTATAGGAACTATTGTAGTCAGGGTCAATTGCAGGATCAATTGGTCTATCTGAGATGGACCATGGTGATTTTTACGGGCGCGATTCATGACCAGAAAAATACACTCCAGTTAGCTAAAAGAGTTTCGGAAAGATATTACGTAAAAATAGTTAAGTATTGGTTTACAGGGGCATTTCTTCTCTTACGATTTTACCACTGACAACTTAGCAGTACTGAGTTCTCTTGTCCCAGACATAAAAGCACGATGTCTAAGACCTAGACATTCTTCATAGGTACGTAGAATCTATTTTTCTATGTCTAATTTCTATGCAAGTAACGGAATTTCATCATATTAGCTTTAATCATAAAATTTTCCGTCAAAAATACCTTACGATCCAAAAATTAATTTCAGTTTTTTTAAAAACAGATTGTAATATAAGTACCTATGTTCGGATAGATCTTCCCCCAGAGATAAGAGGGTGCTGGCCATTAATTCGAACCTATTTACATGAATTGGTTTCGTTTAAAACGTCACTTTTTAAACACGAAATTATACTGGTCGGTGATAAGTGCGATGAACAGTTATCACAGGGTTCTATAGTTGTAGTGCACTGTGGTCTTTCGTGTAAGATAAACTAAATATCATTCATTTTTTTATTACTCATGTGTTAGAAAATGGCCTTTGTTTTAGAAATTAAGAAATAAGAGAAAGCAAGTAAGTTTTAGAAAGTAGAACGATGAACAGAATCCGTGCGGAACGCTGTGTGCTATACGAGCATACTCGAATAGCTGATCGCAAATGTTACCTGTGGTGGCATTAGTGGAGGGTTCAATCAATGTGTTGAGCTTCAATAACAACTTTCTGAGTTTTCAGTTCCACGTAACTGTCGTTGCGTACGTATGGCCACGCTTACGGAACATTTCGTTTGTCTTCGCCTGCTTCCTCTTGCACTGGACGTTTCTAAGAAAGGAGCGAAGATTTAGCATATATAAGGTTCCAGTACGAAAAAAAAATCTTTCCAAACTTTCAGAAATTTCTAAAATCAATTAACTTATAACCTATGCGATTTTTCATCAACCAAAGTATTTGTCATAATAATTTTTTTGTGATTCGGTTCCCATTTAGCTTGTTCAATATCTCGGAATTAAGAGAAATGAACCCTCGAAAAATGCGCTGGCAATTTTTGACAAATATCAATCAGATTAAAGCATCTCCATAAAGGGCAACGGGTGACTCACCAGCCGTGAAGCTGAAGGGGGCCAGTAAGCGTTCGCTTAGCCTCTAACTCATCACTAGGAGCTATGCACCTCAACTTGAAATAGAATTTGAAGGAAGCTCCCATGCCCAATTAACTAAAAGTAAATGATAAACTTAACTTCTCACGGAAAAAACGTTTAACGATCAATGCTGGTTTCAAACTATATCTTCTATTTGGGTATTGGAACGACGACTTAGCAGTAATTGTATTTTCTTTAGGCCATCTTTACGACGCTACTCGGCTTCCCGAAATACTAGACATTTGTCTTTCCGAAGAACGATATCTTACGTACATTTCACCATGATATATATTCATTATCACAGATAACTTTTTTTTTCTATTTTAAAAAGGTAAATTAATTTTAAACATTTTTCGTGTGTGGAAGGATTTGTAGCTATTTTCAAAAGCGTTTTGCTCTTTTTCGGCACGATAAGGGGCGTCAAACCAGCATTTGACGGCTGTTCAATTTGTGAGATATTACATTTAAATTTTTCTGGCCGAAACGAAGGAAAAAAAATCAAGTTTGCCCCCAGCCGTCACAGCGAAAGCAGTAACGTTAAAAACTTAAACAAAGTCTACAGCTTAATTATCGACCTACTCTATTTTCGGCTATTATGAGGATCAAACAAAATGTATGGGACCATTTTTGTCGAGAGCAATACTGACAGATACCACAAGCTTCCCTTGTTTATTCTAGAAGCAAGTACTTAAGCACCTTTCCGAGCATCTGAACTCTATTCGAAATGTTCCATTTAGGCTTTATGAAATGTTCTTTTCTTAGGGTTTCAAGCTCCCCTCCCAATTACACTACGTAATCTACAATGATTACCTTAGCACCACTTCCTGAAATTCTAAATCAATTAATTGTCCTAAGGGTATACCTTTAGTAAATTGAGGCGTAAAAAAAAGAAAATCAGAAGTAAATTGGATTCGAAGATCATCAGCGCCAAACAACTGAACGGTGTTTCCGGAAACGTTAAAATGTTCGCTATCCGTATGCAAAGTGGAAACCGTTAGTGTAAGTTAGGTGTTGAAAGAGTTACGAAATCCAACACAAAAGATTTCGTCGTGTAGCACGATGACGGCAGTGTATAGCGACATATTGAAAAACTTCTAATTGCAAACAGTTCCGAGTAATCTGGAAGCGGCAGCTCGCCACAGTTTAACGTGTTTGATATCGCATGTTGAACTATGTTCGAAGAAATATCGTTCGTTCAACTACGGGCTAGGTAAACTCCTCCGAAAACAGTTACGTGTCTGCCATCGATTGATGACGTGGTCATACTACCTTGAAACTGTGCGAAGGCTTTTGCATTCAGTATTTCCTAAAAATAATACATGGTATGGTACTGTTTGCGGCGACGCGTGTCGTCAATCGTTTGTTAACGAATCACGGCACTCCTCTAGAAGAGACGGACCTATAGCCAATCTTCTTCAGTGTTTGGTAATCAGTAAAATGCAGTAAAAGTCATAGCTAAAAATAGCTATGGTCTACTAGTAGCTAGATGAGTAAAGTTAAGATCAGTATACGTGTACGATATTTTAACCATTGGCCAGCTTCGGAGATCATTGTTTTTGTAGAATGAGTTGGGTATACAGGCGCCACTAGCAGGTACTTGGCAGGGTACGGGCCGGTAGGCACAGTAGCAAACAAACAGGCCAAAGGTTCAACCACATCGTGGCTTAATGTTAAGCTTTCTTAATTCTAGACGAACAGCCGAACAGAAACAGAAAGCTAGTCTTAATAACATTGATCTGTAACGATTGCTCTGTGTTGTTTTGGACGGTTTAGGGGAGTCTGGAAACGGTCTAAAAGTAGGTATTGGACACTGTAAGATCGAGCAGCCTGATGAACTTTTGTGAAATTATAATAATTATTACTACATTTTTTCATAGGGAAAAGTTTCAAAGTTGTCTACTTAAGACAAATATGTGTCTGAATTGGCGTTGCGGATGCGCGAACATGAACGCACCAGTCTTATTCTGGCGTTGATTTTCAATAAGAGATCGAGCAACACAAACGAAACGTTGGCCTTTTATTAGTTCACTAAACGAAGGAGCAATCGTGGAAAGCACTGCCCCTTCCAGAGGCTAATTTTAATTTTGATCTATGTCCGACCCAGAGACAGCAGGTGCAGCGTCGGCAAGACCGAGACAGAACTACCTCCAACTGGAAAGCATGTTGGATACCTGCAGAGAGGTCTCTAAAGTGGTTTTTCTGTGTGGCCGCATGGACTATGCAGCTCTCATACACTCTTAATAAATGAACAGTAACCATGGACGGCGCAGGTTTCTTTCACTACATGCGATACTACCTTACCGCAATCGATTGATTGGCTCGCCCTCGACTACGATAGCGTATTGTTAGTTCACAACATATAACAAACGTGGTCGTATCCGATCCGTCGCTGCTTCTGGTCGCTGACTTACCAGGCCACTAAAGAGAAGTTCCCTGACGAGGGAAAAGTAAAAAAACGAAATAGATAACGCAGCAGAATATACAACGATGACGCTACAGTGAGAGAAGAGAGTATACGAAGTGTAACAGGCGCATGGTAGGAAAGGCAACTCATTGACTAGGAAAATACAATAACGTTGAAGCGTGTCAAAGTTGTCTGCTCTTGCAGTGGGCTGCTGTCGTGATCGGTTCCGTTGGTCTCAGGCTGATTGTCACTATTCTTTGTGGCGGCCAGAGCAGTGATCCGTATGCGTAGCAGTTCAATCCATTCAAATAGAACAAACCAACCGCTCAACTAGAATGAAGCCGACAATGAAGGTGCAAAGGTGGCGTCTGTTGTGCAAGAAAACGTCTCTGAAGTCACCAACGATGTTGAGCTGCTACGCAACCAACAACAGCAACAGCCAACAGCGGCTGTCTCTAATACCAGCTAAACCATGATACTTAGCCACGCGCCATGTCATCATCAAGGTATCAACACAATTCGCGTAGCTCGAGCACACTTTACAGGCCACAGTCTGTACTGCGACGCTGATGCAGCGTTCGCCCACGTTACGTTTACACTCAACTGCCGTTTATACGTAATGCATTTATTGTCTCGTAGTATTGTATTGTACGTCGAACGTGCGACCTCCTTCTGTCAGTTTATCGCCGCTAACGGCCTGCTGACGCTCGGTGCGTCACCGTGCCTGCGACAGGTTGGGGAGTCTTTTTCTCCATTCGCGCTTGCCGCGTTCATCTACGCCATCACATTTCAGCCAGTCACCAGTTTTAGTAGCAGCGGCGGCGGCGGCGGCCGCAGAGAAAACACAGATGCAGTCGCAACCCCTTCCGGCCGTAAATGGTAATGGGGCGGCTGGCTGTTGAGGGTGGCCGCCCGCGACGGTGGCGGCAGTTCAGCCACAACCAGACTTTCGTCGTCCTTTTCGTTTTCGTGGGACAGAGTATTCGTATGGAATTCTTTTCATTTGGTTTCGTCTTTTTTGTTCCATTCGTCTTTAGCAATTTTTTTGACTGTTTGGAAAATAGTTTGCTTCAGTCGTTGTTATTCTCGTCGATTTCGCTTGCCGGGACAATTACCGCCATTTTTAATACCTTCATTATTACTATTACTTCTATGCTATTTTATAGCGTGTGCGGTCTTTGTATGGGCGTCGGTGCTGCTGGACCTGGTCGGCTATAAGCGATTGTAAGTCAAACAGAAAGGGGGGAGGATAGCTCAAGTATGCCCCTATCGAACGCTTCTACTACGATTTGTTCGAATCCGTTTTATTATGTTCGTTTTTTTTTCGTCTGCCATTGCTGTCGTCGTAAATGCCGATTCAGTCTACGACGCGGACTATTCTAGGCCCGCTATTGCCTTTCCACTTAAAATAATCGGTTAACAATTGGGTCGGATATTGGCGACTGGTTCATTGATAGAGTTCACATATAGTTAGTTGGGCCTGGAATGCACAACTTTTGTTGTTTAAGTGGATAAGGCGGACTTTATTTATGTGCCGAACGAGAAAGAGGCCCGCGATAAAGCAAGAAGTACTCTATGGCCTCGTCGCCTGGGACGAATGCAGAATTACCTGGAAGTTACAGTCGGAGATGTTTATAAGAGGGTTGATTATTGTTGTTGAGTGTCATAAAGAGACTTGCGGTTACTCGATCAAGTAAAAAAAATATAGGCCAGGTTTCCTCAACGACAATAAGGCTCAAACGTAATTGCTCCCACATGCCCATACAATCACTCGTACATCTACGATATCAGTGAATGAGGGACTGGTAAATGGTAAATAGCTCTTATGCCGTACAGGCTGTATTGTCCGATGTAGTAGGCGTCATTTCGTTGATTCATAGTTCTAGACGCAACACAGTGACCATGAAGTTCTACACCTCACCCAAGGCCCTGCCAGTACAAACGAAAGTGCCGAGCTTTTATGCACCAGTCACAATAAGAAGCTTTCAAACATTCCACTAGTTTGCTAGGACGTAATTCAGTGCTTCGTTTGACCGATAAGGATCACAACAACTTGACAATGTGACGATCCTGATACTTGCAAACTTCCGACTATCCAGTGCATATTGACACGAACGTGTAAATGTACTTCGACACTATCGTTTTGTCAATAACTCGATAGTTCAGTCGCATTGTTCAAGTACGAAAATTTTGCTTTCTTTTTTTTTGTCCTAGGAAAAACGGCGCCCAGTCGTGGACGGATGTCTGAAAAGCCCATTTAAAATCACCGCTTCCCTTATCATACCCAACGCAGACAGAGAAACTACCAAGAACCTTTCATATATCATATTTACGAATTGTTTTCATCCAGCTTGTATTTCGTATTACTATACGCAGAACGCGCGAGGAGACGATATAGAATATAGTGTAATGACTTAGAGTACCAGACCATTCGTCTACATATATTACCTACTACTAGTCGTAATTAGGCTGATCCTCTGTGTGATCAGTTTAGCGAATGTGCTAAGATTTCCTGCCCAAAAAAAAAAAAAATAAAAAACAAAGCCCTGTGCGTTAGAATTTTTGTTTCGTCACATTACCCTCATTGGTAACATTGGATGAGGTAAATGTAAACACATTGTGTGTGTCTACGGTTCGACTGTACCAAATAAATGTAGCACATTATGCATTAAGTTAGATTTGAGATGCAACTACATAGACGTGGTACGGGCGGGAGTATCGTGCCTCATCTATAGCTATGAACAGCGGTGGTGAACACTGAACGGTTTTTGCCTTAGAGGCAAGTGGAATTTGTAAAATCGTGTTTGAAGTCAGTATCACTAAAATGCCATTCAGTACACAACTGTTAAAACCTATCGACTAACAAGCGTACGCCTAACTTGAAAAGGCTAGAATCGCTTCCATGAAAGGAAAAATGAAAAAACGGAAATAGCATCAAGTTTTCTGGAACTTTTTATTGTATATTTCTAAAATGGTATAGTATAACAGCGACTAGCACGGACCCGAGGAACAGTTGGTCTTGGGAAGGCGCATCGATGACGACTCTCCTTTAATACTGTCGCGGATTTAATTAAAAAATCGACTTCAAAAACGATCTTCGTTTCAAAAATTGCTTCGCGCAATCATAGGTACACAACGTATTCATCATAGATTTTCGTTGTTAGTTCAAAAAAATCGACCAACCTTTGATCTTGTGCTAGACTACCTATTTCAGCTTTCACATACGAAGACTGTTCGTTATGGGCTTTATAACCCGCCGTAATCCCATAAACTGTATAACAATTTTTTCTATACGTATAACAGGAGACAATAGTCGCACTTTATTTTCTAGCCGTTTTACTTCGTTTCGTGCATGATCAAATCCAAATTTAACAACTAAAGCGTTTGCCAAGTTATATATATATATATATATATATATATATATATATATATATATATATACAGTGAAGTTAATCTAAGAAATCATTTGTCAGCTCAATCGATCGTAACCCATTTGGCTGAGGCCGAAGCGAAAATTCTACATGCCAAAAACAGATAACAGTTGGCAAAACCACAAAAAGTCCGAGAAAGGCCGGCGTCCAGTGTTGACATACCGGCCGCGCGGAAAGCCGAAGCCGTTGAATAATTTAGCGTCACATCTCTGTTAGCGATCGGCCTAGTGGGTCGTTATAATATTATCAACATTGTATAAGGTATCATAGGTTATGAAAATCGCTTCGTTTGTTTATCAGTTTAATTTAATTTCAAAAGAAAATATCCCACCGTTCCTACGAAATTCACCCTTGTTCAGATTAGTCTCGGACAAAAAATTATAAACTTTTTTTTTTCTTGTTTCTGTTTTGTGTGGTTTTTCTTACGAATTCTTTCTTAAGTCATAAGCGTAAGATTAAGCGGATAGCAGCAATTGGTTAATTTGAAGGAAATTAAAAAGACGTAGGTAGGGTTAGAAGATGGTCGTTAGCTTTGAGAAAATGTCAACCAATTATAACGTATATAATAAAATATTTCATAGAAATATCGTCACTATCAACTGCTCAAGGTTCTGTTTAAATTTAAGCTAAGACTATGAGACAAAATAATTAATAACTCATCATTTTAATAGAACTGCAAGACAAGTTGAACATCTCAAAAATCAACCAAGCCAAATGCCTCGAACAAGCCTATTACCCATACGAGATCTATTCAATATTAATCAACTATTGATAAACCCACTGCTCATTGAGACCCGGATTTCCGTGTCATCGCTCCCTCCAACGAGTCCTTCACCCTCGTGGGTCGGTGACGTGTCATCTCATTGAAATCTCGGTCCAGCCACTATATAAGCTGTGGTAGTGTCACGTATTCGTGATTGATGTTGACTAATGACGAGTCTCTTCCTCTTTATAAAGTGACAAGCTTCGGTTGGGTCCTCATGATTGTCAACTTGATCGGCGTTTGTGTCATTTCTGTTCGCCAGTATTTGCTCCCACTCTTTAAGTTTAGCGGTCTGCTCTTTCTTGCGGTCCTTTGTTGCTGCGCGGCTTTTATCGTTGTGTTAGTGGTTATTGATAGTGCCATCGTTATTGCTGTGACTCGGGGGTGCCGTTACCCCCTTAACGGTTCGCGTGATTATATTTTGAATTGGCCAGTCTTGGCCGTACATCTTCCGAGTACTGCCCACCTTTGCCATTAAGTAGTCGAAATTGCGTTGATGCCGATTTTGATCGTTGCCTGTTAGCCGTGAACAATTCTTAGCAACAGTAACAACAGACCATCAGCTCGACGTACGAGCAAAACAACAACGAAAAACGCTACGACACTGGACGCACTGGAAGCAACGCAGCAGGATAGGACGTTTGTTTTCAGTGGCAAAAAATTAGCCTATGACGACGATAAGAGTAGCGTCGTATTGACTTTCCAGTTTAAGGTACGAAATTTTTACTACAAACAATCTCCTCGTCGTAATAGTGATATCTAGTAATCTCTCGTTCGCTCTCTCACTCCGTATCATTGCTTAGAGTCATTTTGTACCTGCCATATTTGCAGGGCTTAACGGGAACAATCTGCGGTGCCAGCTGCACTAGATTAAAGTTCAAACAACTGACTTAGCTTGGCCCAGGTATTTGAAGCGAACGCGGTCCGATACTCCGTTGTTGTTGTTGTTGTTGTTGTGGTTGGTGTTTTTAAAAGCGGCCAATACCAATAATGTTAACTTGGATAATCAATTTTAGTTGAATTGTTCGATGGCGGAGATGTGTGGAAACATCGCCATGCAACGGCGCGATATTCTTGATTGACGCACGATTTGAGTCAGCTGATTGCATAAAGGAGTCCTGATCTTTTCGATGACAACGCCGAAGAACCTGAAAAGCGTTCGTTAGGGTGATCAGACGAACGTGCGTTAGCAGTTCATTCTGTGTTGGACCTGTACGCAGCTTCCTACCGTGTCCGCGTGAATAAGGGTAAAAATTCCGCGAAAATTTAAATACGCGCAAAACACACAGATAGAAAGTGAATTTAACTACACATACGGTTGTCTGTCTTTTACCACCGAGATACGATGTCGTTAGATGTACATGTAGTTTTAGAAAGCGTTATGTCACGCTATTCTAGATATGTTTTAGCATTTGACAGTTTTATAGACGTTGTTTTCTTAGTTACCTCACAACACAGACGTTACGAACATTTTATATATAAATGCTTTTTATGTCAGGCTATATCGTACGTGTACCAAAGCTGCACCTGTCAAGCTGAGCGAGAGTGTGGTAACAATGCAGTCGCCTATAACTCCTATACGGATGAAGTTTGAAGACCTCTGTGTTATGGCAACAGTTGAAAGAGTCGAGACTACGTTTTTGTATTCAACTATCCGAAATAAACCGATATATATTAGCTAGGTAAGGCATAGTTTTCGCTTGTGTAGAAAAACATTCTTGATGGAATTCGGATGAAGTACAAGGCCTTTGTTTCAGGTTTCCCTGATTACAAACGTGTACAAATAAGTGAAAATTTAAGTAAAATGTATATCAATAATAAATTCGCAAATGAAAGTCAATTTACAACGATTACAGCAGAGCGAAATTTATAAACCTATTGGCAGAGCTTGTGAGCTAAGAACTGCCCGGATCCGTATTCGTTTTCAGGGGTTTGAAGCCAGGTCGCACAGTTCCATAGGCCCAGCGATGCCCCACAGTGGGCTGAATGTGACAAAGATACTCGGAAATTCTTTTGAAATTTTTCGAAGTGATTATTACCACTTTGTTAGATTGCATCTCCATATGGGTGGTCCGATCTATGTATTTTAGCCATTGCTTTCTATGTTGTCTTTAACAATAATAATCAGACTGACCGCGGCGGAAAGTTCTATTGTTCAGTGTCTCATTCATACAGTTTCATTAGCGTTATTTGGCTTTTATGATGGACGGAAAACTGATCAGGCATAACTTCGTTGAACGTGATCCAATAGGTGCCCGATCAGACTCTTCTCGGCAACTAAAGAGCGAAAACGAATCCGACTCTGTCCTGAGCCGATTTCCACTTTACGCTAAGGTTGCAATAGGTACGAAATAAGGTTACATTCATTATGCTAATTTACGATAGTTTTTCATTTATCGGAAGAAAGCATTACACGATTGGAAAAATTAGCTTTGTTTCCCTAACATATATATATATATATATATATATATATATATATATATATGTGTGTGTCGCCACAGTCGCAAGTGTACTCACTACAAGATGATAATTTCGTTCATTTCCTTTTGTTACTTCAATCATAAACAATAATAATCAAACAACCAACGTAGCTGTACGTACCACGTGTCAGCTAGATCAAAACGTAGTTCTATAAACATTTGAGTGATGACGGTGTGTGATGGATCGCGCAGGTCTGTGGACCCAACAACAGTCTACGGAGGGAGACAGGATTTTTTTGGTCGCACCTCGCAGTAGATCCGACAACACGTGAATGACTTTAGGTCATAAGAAGTGTTATTGACGCATGCGCGACGGACGAAGTGTCAATAAATCAACGAATAGCCCGAGTGTTTCACACCGGGTCGCGGCTGCTGATAGCAATGATGGTGACGATGATGATCGTACGACGAGAATGAGCTATTAAATATAACTTTCGCTTTTTGCATCGTATAGATGCGTACGTGTAATTTATATACATATGTACACTTGCATGTACATCGGGAAGCTTGTTCAGTGAACAGATATTGTTGCCTTGAGGCTGCGACTGGACACTGCCAAGCTGTGGTCAGCCTCAGTTCTGCCTCTGCAGCCACCCATCTGGCTTCCAATTCAGCGGTGGTCCAACCCAGATGACATCAACTGCGTTAGTCGTCGCGTGTTATCGTTGTATGTTCGCCCTACATCCAGGCCACCACAGTCACTAACGTAAATGCTATGAGGTACCGAGGCAAACAGAGAAAGAATGAAAATCGAAAATATTGATTTGGTACTTTCGTTATCTCTTTTCGCTACTGCAGCCAACTTTTAATCCAGATCTTACCGTGGCTCCCGCACTTCGTCATATTTTCGATCGACGGCAGAGATTCGTTCTAGCATTATTACCGACCCCCACAGCTGATGCAAACGGCTGACGCTGAAACATGTCATCTTTGGCGACGATTTGCCCTACTAAGGTAATTATTATGGCATACCACATGGTATTTTCCCACCCAGCAACACGAGGTAACATGGTGCGCGAGCTTTCAGACTGTCAATTGGTCGTGGATCCAAAAAATTAAATAACTATGCTAACATGATCATTATCAGCCTCATCGGCTCGTTGAGATCCGATGATAACTTCTATTTGTAACCCTTAACAGTCATAGCACTGACGAGCATCATCATTACGGTGCTTCTGGATATGGCAATATGCTATGGGATTGTAAAATCGCGGGGCGCGACTTATAGATGATTTCTCAATGTCCACATCATGTCCGCGTTACCTATCTAATGGTCGAATTGCCAGAGAAGCTCAAAGAAAGAGAGACATAAAAATAATGATAATAATAGTAATTTTCAGTGTTGCTGATTATTGTAACGATGATAAGTGTAACTAGAAAACCAGACGAAGCCCCGACATGACTGTCGTGTACCCCAATAGACATTAGAGCTAGCAGGCAGATATCGGCCATATGGCCACACTGATTGACCGTAATGTAAACTACTGCATACTACCTTATTATAAGATTATACTTATAAGATAAACGCAGCGACAATCACGGCATCGATAGCAGCAAAAAGGTGTATGAAGGAAGATCATCTTTACTGTGAGCGATGCTGCAGTAGCGCCACCAGCACCACCACCACACCCAAAACTAACGGTATCCTGGCGTGTACCTAAAACAAATAGTTACCGCGTGCAGAGGCCAACGCTTACGGTAAGCGATTGACAGCCTGCTAGCGTTTGGTGCAACGAGATTGTCTTATCATTCGCAGCAATCGTACGTCCCGTGGAACGCTGTGTCGTTTGTTTCGTCTCCTTGAATAGGGACTTTCCCTCTTCTGCTACGATGACGTCCTATATATTCGTTGTCATGCACCCTAATGCCTTCTGCAGCAGATCGCGTTCCTAATGACAGGTTCTCATGAATCGAAGCGAACACCAGAATGCACGCACCGCGCTGCAACGTTTCAGGCGTAAACAATTCTAGCACCGAGCCATCATTTCTCTGAAATATACCCCCAAAACTTATACGCGCTACACCGTTTTGCCTAAAATAATAGAATATAGCTGCGGCCTTAGCCTGGGCTCGTGTAGCCTGCAATGGCGTTTTGTTCACGTTAATTCGAGACGAATTGGTTTGTACATCAGGATGACGTCGTCCTAGTGAGAGGAAAGTTCTGACGCTGAATTCTCTTGATACCGGTCACTTCAACATTTTCGAATTTCGCGGTGGAGTTTTGCATCTGATTGCATTTTATGTTACGTTAATACCTTTCATCCAGCTCCTGTTAACAGTGAGATGACTGGGTTAGAAAAAAAAGCTTATTACAGAGGACGTAGATTCCTGGCCTATTGCAAGCCACGGCTGTCCTTATTGACGGTTTGGCCTCAGCCATATATTAAGGTACCCTGTACTTACGTGCAAGCTTTGCAAAGGCTATAAACTTCGGCGACGATGGCGTTTCACGAAGCCGTCAGATAAATCAGCCTCGGACGCAACCTGCAGCCTCTAGGTCTCTGCTCGATTGTCCATGTCTCGATTAGTTCGGAAACGGTAGCTTTAATGGCAATACGACTTTTTCCACGCTATTTATTAAATGTTCCATTGCGGACATGGGTCTTACGCCTTATCCGTTTCTAAGTAGTTTGTCAAATATATAACAATATATACATAATTTTTTTGAAAAAACCGATAATCTGGGGTTTTTTCAATTTTCAACTGTGCGCTTCAGCCATGATCGACGAATTCAGGCTCATGAAGCTGCAACAGATAATAATTTAACTACTACAAACTAGACACTATAAACTTTTGTAACGGTACGTCTCCTTTAGGGTGACGACGCACCAATTCGGTTGCTTCTGTTCGATAAAGTAACCGCCTGCGATTAACGCAGAAGGACAATTATTCATCACAGGCTACCGTTCGAGCCAAGAATGAATCAATGTTGTAACCTCTGAGTAAAAAGGAGCCAGCATTTCTACGTCTCTATTTTTGATCCTCGTTCAAGTCGGGCGGCATCCATTAGCTCATAATTGTTACCTTAATAATTGAGCTGAATAAGCATAGAATTTTTTTAGACATCAAGCCTAAGTGTTGACACTTATAAAACATGGATGGCTTCAAACACAGCTTCTAGCTTTTTGTTAATCAGCTTTGCAAGGGCATTTTCATATCGAGGATTTTCTTCCCGGGATGTTTCGAGCCAACGACTCACGGGGTTCCTGTTCGTGGAACCTTCACCGAATACAAGATTTTTATGGAAAAGTTTTTTCCGGCGCTGTCCGTTCAAAATGACACTTATACTCATAAGTCATTCTGAAAATGTGTCTAATTTTTTTTATGTCCTTTCCTTATTTTCTTGTCCTAAGAGTTCGAATTACAATATCAGAGTAAACCGGCTCAGATTTGAGATGGTATGAGCATAGAAACAACAGCATTACAAAATGTCGCATACTGAGAGAAATAGTATTATCTTGAGGTACGATGTTAATGCTCGTCACGGTTTATGCTGAACGATATAATATATATAATAATAAACAAATATTTTAAGCTTGGAGACACAAATATATGCCTAGATAAACCAGGACGCGAACACTCACTCATGCGTAAAAAAATTTTGCAAGTGAAGTAATACGAAGTTAAAAAAAAAAAATCAGCAAAACAGAACGTTCTGAAAGCGTGCACTATGAATGCTTTCTTATAATAGACAAAAGCTGATGAATCAAGAAAATATGTATTTTAGATAAGCTACATTTGATTTTTTACTAAAATAAGCACATAGCTGAACTTAGTTTTTCCTACTTACAATACCATAGAGGAGAGTGCAGGTACGATTTAAACTTCCAGGTTTTTGGATGTTTTCCGGCTTGCTCAAATTAACGGAGGTTGCTAGAGAGCGCATAGAAGTACGGCATGGAATGAAGAATAAATCTTCAATATAGAAAATCGTATGATGTGACCACACAAAGACATGGAACGACATACGCAATTCTCCAGGAAAGAACCATCCCAAAAAATTGCTTCAAAGAGGCAACGCGGATGATAACGTTGCTACCAACGGATAAACGCTTAGCACATCAATTCGATCTTCGTTGATTCTACGAACACACAGGTCAATCTCTCACTTCCTGAAAGTTCTTGCAGTATTCTGGAAAACATGCCCTGCCTTCATTGCTAGCAACAGACTTTACGTCGAACAACTTCTATCATTCCAAGAAAACGAAATTCTTCAACAGTCACCTAACCAAGAAGACAACGTTTGATACCCCAACCCTCGAGGCTCTTTGCTCTTTTGAGAGTTCGTTCAAACAACTGAAATGATCTTTAAAGATTTTTTAAACGTTTGATTTGCTCAGAGCACCTAAATATCTTGAGCGATAATATACAGCCCAAAGGCGTCGGTAACTATACTACGGAGGCAGCATTCGTATTCCGATCGATTTTTATTGCCGTTTTGGTAAGCTATCCGTATAACAATTAATATACAGTTCAAAATGTCGTACTTAAATGTCCAGCCCTTATTACGATGGTGAAGTGCATATATACATATAACCCACACACACATATATATATATAACTTGGCTCGTGGAATTTTCGATTCGGTAAAATACATAGTGAAAATTAAACACTGAATATTTTATTACCACATGAACGCACTGTCTGCCACTCTAAACTTACCATCGATTTTTTCGGATACAAAACCTGGGTCTACTTAACTTTGTCCTCTATACTGGCCACTGGTAAATGAACCGCCAAACACAATAACCATTTCCAGGAGTTTCGGAAAGATTAAATTCTATTTAACAAACAAACAACCCAATTCGTTCGACGAATAGAGGAACAGCACAGAGGAGTATATACCGATACTTGCAATCATAGCTCCTATCCCAAAAAGGGCAATTTTGCAAAATCCAATATCATTAGTTCAGGCACGTCAAATTTACTCGATAATATTTGAACGTAGAAGTTAATACTAGCTTTATGCTGCAAGAAACTATAGATTATTTAATAAAATCACTGCTTTTGCTGCTTTCAAAACTTCTACAAAGACTTTCTTCGATACGTGAAGTCGTGCCTGTCAAAAAATTGATTTTTTCAATACCCTTTGCTGAGATTAGGCATGTACGCCGTACAACATTTTCTGATAATGCCAATGCCTTCAGGGATTATAAATTTTACGTAGCCAATCGGGATGAATATCTATTTGTATGAGCCACTAACACGGCTGCTTGTCATCAAAAGAAACCTGTGCCCAGACTATTTTTAGCGTAACGGTTTATTCCGCCTGGTTAAAACGCGTTCCTGAAAACTCTCCAAATGATACAACGATTTCAGCTCAGTAAGAGCCTTTTGCCACTACAGCCGTTACCGGTCTAATTCTATCTCTAGTACGTTCTATCATTGATGCGGCTCTTCGAGTGCAACGAATATATGAGGCACATATGTAAGCGTGCGGGTAAGTGAGTTTCCGGAGGAACGGTTTCGCTGTGCAGGCCAGCTTTAGGCCGGTGCGACGGCACCGACAGTAGTCTCGACGTGCCTGCGATGTGTCTTTTGCAAACGATTAGTTGGTTGGTTGGCGAAAGAGGCAGCACGCATGGTCGTGAGTCCGTGAAGTTTTTGCTTCGTCTGCCATTTCTATAGTCTGGAAATTTTTTTCTTCTTCAACTCTTATATATCGAGTCAATCTGAGTAAAAGTCTATTCCGTTCTACTCGAGATCGACAAGGTTCTGTCGTCTATAGGTTTGTCGGTCTGTTGCCTGCCCGTACTCGTTGTTTCGGGGTCTGTTAACTCGTTAACCGTGGACATCGATCTGCTGTGACGACTCATGCAGCCGCCGTTGTCGCTGGCGCCGTTTAAAAATTTTATAAGTACGCGGCGGTCGGATGCAAGAACCATCTATCCAGTCAGCCACACAACGGCAAGTAGAATCGGCTGTAGATGCTCATTATAATTGCCCGGCAACGAGCCCACGGCTTCGCGAGGCCAATGTAAACACGGCCAGTACCGCCCGTGAAAGGCGATATGGTACAACGCAGCACGCAGGGGTAGAGAGGTCGGCCATGGCTTTGCTGCGACACGTACAATTGGCCAACAACGGCACCAACGACAGTAAACCGTCAGGCACAACAGTAAACAGCCGGGTGGACTCATACGGACCGTCCCTTCTGACGAGTCTGCATCGGCCATAATGATGCCAGCTAGCCTCTTACTTATTTTACATTTATACATGGCATGTAGATTCAGTTTCGAACGCGCGTTTTCTTATAAATTGTTGCCGATAGCGAAAATAGGAGTGCCGATTTTCTGCTGAGGCCGGCCCCTTCAACAACCAAAAAGCGGAAAACCAATATGCTGCCTTGAATGGCCTGCTGTTGTCAAGAAGGACAAACTGGCCAAGAATGAAAGACTGTATGAACCACAATACCGTCAGATTAGTGAGGGCGCTACTCATAAGCCATAACGTAGCTGAACAAGCTATTCAAACGAAGTTGAGTAGACAGAACAATATAGAAATAATACCTGAAGAACATTATTGAAGTAATGCAATCACGCATACTTTGAGCATTTTAAGTTTCACGTTTTTTAATCATTTGCTGGAGCTCGTCTTTTGTCCCATGTTCGGCATGGGTGTCTCTGCCTGAAGGCGGCGTAGCAGTCCACTCAATGTACGGAAGTAAGAAATGCCTGCAATCGAAAGCAAACTAGAAAGTAGCGAATGATATGAACAGCCAGAAGTTCTACGCTGAAAGCCTTGACCAAGGGATAAAGTCCACTGACCTTAGCAGACGTCGCATAAGCCTTATGTCTCATATGGTGTCGCGAGGATGCACTAGGGCATCGTTTTTTAGCGAAATTACTTGCAAGTCAGTTATCAAGCAGGGGAAGCTGTGAAATACAGGTCAGTTTGGCTTATCCTGCCCTTTTGCGTTGAGCGATTTCATCGACGTCAAAATGCTGCCAATATTAGATCAAACAAATGATAAAAAAAAATACTTCTAATAGAAACATCGGTAAAGAATTCTATCTAGAAGCCGAACACAAAGATTGAGCAATTTATTTCCAGGGCATTGATCTAAAGAGCAAATACATCCTTGTAAATGATCGATAGATAAAAAAGGGATCTAATAAGCACTTTGAATGAAAATAGTAAGGCTCTTTAACCAATAAACAACGACCGTTATGTAATTTTTTTTGTACTTATATAACTTCGTTTTTGTTTACACATACGTTAGATCAAACCATAAAAAGTCTTTTACCTGCTCAAGAACAATTCGATAATCTTTACATAAATCTCTAAGATATCTTGAAATAAGGTTACTAGTAGGATTTGCTACAGAGAGCATTACCTGGCTGCGCTTCCGTAGTCGACAACTGACAACCATTATTAGACCTCTTTGTTGGTTGAATGAAAGGCTTGGAATTGTTGCATTTTACTCATTTAATTAATTACAGTCTCATAGTGATTAGTCAGTCTGGTCCAGAGGAGCGCTTATCATCTCTTAACAGTGTCCGTAAACCATCACGCCTCTTATGGTGAAGCGAGAGCTTTATCAAAAATTGTTCAGATCTACTACGTTCTTCACCCTCATAAGAGCGTCTATGTTTCTATCATACCTGCTATCTACTTTGTTTATTATAGTTGAATAACTAACATCTAAAAGTAACTTTATCTTCTGTTGTCATTGCAGAATGTCGGGTGGTGGCGAAGGTACGCCTATGGCAAGGCCAGCTTTTATAGCCGTAGGTTCAGGCGGAGGCGGTGGGGTACCCGCTCGACCAAGCGGCGGTGTGGCATCACGCCGGGGCCCTTTCACGTTGGCTCATCTCTCGATTCCAGCTTTCAGCAGTTCCTTCGATCGACCTTGTCCAGAACTACCACCTGAGCGTCCGCTGCCTGAACTTTCAGGGCTGGGCGAACTTGACTTTACTCCTGTTTGCAACGGGCTACTATCGAAGTCGTATTCGTTTTCCGGTAAGCCGATCGAATGCTTAAACGGCCCACGGGGAAAATGTTAATATAGAATGTTTATTTATGCCATAAAATAAATATGGTATGCTTAGAAAGAATTGAAAATTTTACCTATAATATGACGAGACGGTGACCCGACAAAGTAGCATGTCTCTAGGTTAAAGGGAACAGTGGCGATTGCTAATGCGTTACATACTAGAAACAGGTAACTATTTTGTTATTATATAAAGAGATTCAAATTATCCTCTACAGCCTTATTACTGTATGCATACTAGTTTAAACAAAAGATTGACGAGGTTTGAGAAAAATTACAGAAGCATAATAATAGTCATAATTCGGGCATGTTAGTCTAATGATGACTTACAGCGGTTAGAATAGAACGACTTCCTGAATTTCCTGGTACTGTAAGTTGATTTAAGTAATTCAAGAATTCCAACAGTTTTCTTTATTAAAGTTTCAGAAAATTAACCGAACGGCTATCGGCTAATTCGAAATAAACAGTTCTCTCTACATACGATGCAAGGTAGTTCCTTTGTAGGTAGTTCTCTCATAGAACTGGTATTTTTTGCCTTCTTTAACGAGCTCCTATTAATAATACTTGACTGGCATAAAATTATTGACAAAGGTCCACATCACTAGAACTAAGTCAAGAGGCGTCTTTGTCTTCAATTTTGCTATTTAAGCTAACCAATCTAACCGCGATACGTCGCTCTTTAGCAATACGAAAATCTGCCTTCTTCCATTTTCACTTCATAGACCATATCCTAAACAATTGATATATTGATACTATTTGAAAGTGCCACCTTTCGCATTAGATTAACGCTTTACCACGAATCCTGTCCTCTATCAGACTTTCGCCCATTCAACCCCAATGTTCTGTGCTGTAAAACGCCGACGACAGTACTAATTGCACGCGTTCTATTTTTTCATTATCGAAATAGCAGCTGTAACTAACCGTTATTTTACCTCCATGCCTCGTCGATCGTCGCTCGGTCTGTGTTTGGCTTAGAAAAAAGTAATGATGAAATTCATCATTTTTATTATAGTCTTCTGCAAGCATGCTAGACGCTCTAGTTCCTCCAGTGTCATCGCTACTACCAGTACGAGAACGGTGCGTGAGCCGTGTTACGTCTGCGACGCAATATAAATAAGCACAATATTACTGCATAGATTTTATTATAACCTATGACCGATCGTCGAATGCTGATTAGATTCATGGGTGTGCCACTACATGAACTTTTTGCTGTTTTTATTCGTTTATTGCTTGCTTGCCTCCCCTGTCTCTATTTTGTCCTACAACGTTTGTTTTTGAACGGTACGGCGCGCCGCCGTACGCGGTGATGCCATGTCTCATGAGCCCCAATCGACCGACTGACAACTGACGCGGTAAGTCAAATACGATCGCTGCCGTTGCCGGTGATGTTGCCGGATCGCTTTCATATCGCGTACCGTTGCCGTCATTTACATCATTGATCGCTGCAGTGACGGTCAGGCATCGTCATTCGAAGTTCCTGTCATCAGAAGTGTTATTGAAAAAATAAAATAGAATCCCACTACAACAATAACAACAGCAGCAGCGAACTAACGATATGACCAAAGAGTCGGCAATACCGGGCGATATCGAACTATAAACGGAAGAATAAGAAAAGGGGGGAAATTCCAACAATCGAGAACTGACACGGACAACGCCGACTATTGTCTATGGCAGCTATTGAAGCTATTGATCGCCGCTGCGACGACCGCACTCACAGTTGCCGGTAACAGACAACTTGATAATGTCAGTGGCCACGGGCCCTACGTAGACAAAAACAGCACGATAACAAACGCCGTCGTTAACTGTATCAACAGAGGACGGTGAGTGGGGAGAAGCGTACAGACGAGCACATCATTTAAGAGTGCTAGAACTAATCTTACTAAGTACGATAAAGAATTATGAGCCCCATAGTTGCAGTAGCGATAAGTGGACTCTACGTGACCGGAAGACAATTCTTCTGGGAGGGTTCTTCATCCCTTTTCCCATTTGCAGCATTGACGCAACGTTCGCCAGACGATGCCCACAATTGTCAACCACATACGACAATACGCTTGCAATGCCGTGTGCTGTATATTAGTACTATCTATAGTTAAATTGAAAGGTGGCAATAGTACAATTCTATTATAAAATATTCCCTTATCACACATACCCCTTCTGTTGCATTTGTAGGCGGGTCCAAAGCTACAGATGGGTTAATGTATGCGCATAGGTAACTAACTATTGCATGTGTATGAACGCAGAAACATCTTTACAGAGGCATGCGTGTACAAATAAGCATACGCACGCGGGACGCACAGTCAGATAGAGATGAAAAAAGAAAAACGGTCGCCACCGAAGCCGAAGCATTAGACAGAGGAACAAGGACTTTGATTACCTCGTAAAACACTGTAGCATCGTTAGTTGCTTCGTGATGAGGAAAGTTTCGGACGACAGGAAAAGTAGGACACGTTGTTTCGGTCTTTTAGATTTACGTAAATGAAATAATAGATTAACGAGACCGATAAATGTGTTGTATTTCGTAATAGTAACACTCAGATTGGTACTTATTGAAGTGTTTGCATTAGAGGCACATCTAGAGCGGTGCCCTCTGTTGGCAATGATTTAAGGTTTGCTTTTTAAAATTACAACAAAATTTATTTATGAAAAAAAAAGCACTTATATGACTGTTGCGTTAGAGACCGAAAATAAGCCATATCGGTAAAATGTTTATTATATCTCCCATGTTTAGCTTCTTTAGTATATTAACTGTTTGATTACATCATGGTTTGTAAACTAACTATATTACCTTATTACTAACTGTATTAACTTATTTTACACAGTTCCAGTGCTACAGATAAAATAGATTTAGTAAGGGATAGATCCCAACCTTTAAAGCTTGCCCACTTTTCACTTATTCATGAAATTTCTTATACGTTTTTAGAAGGTAAGTCACATCACCATACCTCACAATGTTTTCACATTGAGAACTCACCTCAGTTTGACTTAACATGGTTTCAGTAAGGCCTAGTCAGTAGCTGTGAGGGGATGGAGCTGCTAACAAACCTGTATAAGATGAAAGCTTAAGCCTTGTTTTGCTCTATTTTTAAGGATTATTAGACCGTTAAATGATCAGATAGTTCGATCCGACTAAAACCCGCACGGCAAGCCTTCACAAGTGTATTTCGTATTATCAGATCAAAACAGATAATATACGTTTCGGAAGGAAAATGTTTTTGGATTTCCCAGTTGATTTCTATCGAACGATTGAAGCGAACGTTTCAACGTCCGCGATCATTAGCTAGGGCTACCCTTAACTTCGTTTAGACACACTTGACTCGATCGCTAAAGTTGATCCTAGCAAGTGTGTGCCTAAGCAAGCTAGTGGTTGGACGGATAAATGTATCAGTTGCGGATCAAAACGTAGTATAGTTTGGAACTAGCGGACATCAACAGTAAGGAAGAGATATGAATTAGCTCTTTCACATTAAATCGATACTAAGGTTTTACAACGACCCGAAGCGTTCCTCTTCCTCTCAACGTTAAATACGGCAAGGTTCCCTTTAGCATCTATAATCCTAATGATGGCCCGCCTATGTGGACACTGACCTATATCGTCGGATCAAATAAATTCAATTCTATTGAGCCTATAAAGAAGGGCTGACCAAGTGGCGAATTAGCTGAGGTGATTAGATACGATCAAGATTGGTACAGTTTCACGTTTCCTCTTGATTAACGTAAGGGTCACGTTGTTCTTGCTGATTAGAAAAGGCTGAGCCGTTCCCGCGTGAGGTTTTCGCTGGTTTGCCGGGTCCTCACTCACAGAATACGTGTGCTCAGACAGAAGATACCGCTCGAATTCCCCATTTGCGAAGTGCCCAACTCTGATTACTTATTTTAAGATGGAAAAGAAAGATCCCTAAGTTGTCTAGAATTTGCGCTTTCCTCCTTCCTTGCGCTGTTTTCCACCTGCACGAAATTTTACAGAAGTGAAATAACACACATGCCCAGATAGTTATTAGACCATTAAAACTCTGCCTAAAACTTTACTATTTTTACTGGCAGTCGTCAATGGTTCATCGCAAACATCGCAATTTCTAGTTAGACTCCCGTCCTGTTGTTAAAATCTCATGCTCTCGTTAACTTCTTAGTATTATTACTGTATATGGTTGATTATATTGATTGTCTTACTAGCGAAATTCTAAAGAGCACAAATTCGTAACAAGTTCTTCGTAAGTTGTCCTGCTAAAGTTCGGTTAATGTACAATACGAAAAGCTTCTGGAACTCCGCTTTTATCGGCTAACCAAAATGAACAATTAAAAGCACGACCTTTTTTTTTTTAACTTGCACCGCTTTATAGTAGTGTTCAACTATGGAGACCAACGCAAGCATCGTTTAACTCATCATCATCCGTTTGTTCTAATTAATAGATTTTGGATTAAGTGAACTTAGAGGGCTCATTTATTGATTACTCAAGAATTGTATATATTCCACTATGTTATTCGGTAGAGCCTAATTATACTCCATTATAATTCAATATTCACTAGAAACTGCGGGTGATATCGATTTTTTATGATAGACGTAGATCGCATATTAAATACAAGTGTTTCAACAAACAAAAATAAAGAATTGTCTTTAATTTTATCAAATATAATAAACCTTAATTTCTTATTGTATGAGACTCGTGACCCGGCACAGTTAAAGCGGTCGCCTGCGTCCTCTTCCTTTTTCATTGAGTCGTTCGCATTGTTTACTTATTGCCGACTTCGGATCTTCATCTGCTTCCTCATCACTATTATTTGACTTTTTCGATAATCATTTCATACGAGCGACGCAGGGACGGTGCGTCCCTAATAACATCTAACTGTGTAACTCAGTAAGCTTAGCTCAAATATGTGACCCCATGCGTTTGCCGATGCCCGTCATGTTATCTTCTATGAGTCCTATAATATGGCTATTACAACTATCATTATTATTATTTCAATATTAGACATTTCAATTAGGGATTACGCCAACGACGAGCATCTGTCAATACATAATGGGTACAAGAACAACAAACGACGTATGTCGGTATTTCTTTTTTATCTTTCTATCGATTATTATAGATAGCTTTCCGTTTTTTCCTCTCTAATGGTTGCTCTCTTAAATCGTTTCGCCATTCCCGTCTTCCCCTTGTTAATCGATAAGGGGTCCTCGAAACCCCATCCCACTTTCCGTGTTCATCTTCTTCACTGAAGTTGGTTTCAACTTTACCCATTTGACTCTCTGGGTCTGGACATTGACAACGCATTTGTTGGAGTGGCTAAGACGCTTACCACGGTCGTCCCCTTTTTCGCAGTGGCAATAACAGGCGTCTCTCTTATCTCCAACGTAATTTCGTCACCCTCTTTGACAATGACATCTGAACGAGCACAGGTGGCAAGCTTACGAATGGACGGTTCCCCTTTAATAAAATTCTTCCTGCTGTCTTATCCCCTAAGGTCACCTTAAAAATAAACTCAGGACTTGCTTGTTTGTCTTGCAATCGATCAGTAAGCGCGAGCGGTTTACGAGTGCCTTTGTCAGTACGTCTATCTGAAATATCCAGCAATAGTTGTTGCAACAGCGATAGCAGATTCAAGAACCATGCGGTGTGGTCATCTCATCGGTCAGTAGTTGTCTTCCAGTCTGCTTCATTTCCATCGCTGATCGTCACTGCAGTTAGTGCGTACCGCCAAATGCGCGAGAGCTGATAAGCTCTAGCAAATCGACGTATTAAACCATCACTGCGTAGTATGCGCCGCTTCTGTGTGATAAGTACGGAAAAAGCTGAAGAAAGATTCTTCTCAACGTTGCTGGTTTGTAAATGGAAAAAAAAAGCAAAGAAGCGAAGCAGGCCGAATCGATCTAAATACTATTGCTAAGTACCGAACGGTTGGTAAGTTTTGGCAGAGGGTGCTGGCGATACGGCTGTTGGGTCACCCCTAGCTCAGTTCAGACTGGTAAAATCGGCAACGCTGTAAATGTTGAGTCTGATACAACAGGGCCAATCATGGAACGCTGCGTTAAGGCTGTAACTGACAATTTGACTTGCAATGGCCCACACTGTGATGTCCGCTATGTGGTAAAAAAGGTAATGAGAGTTAGGGGAAAAATTGTCAGTTTGACTGAAAAACGTAAGAAGGGGCCACGAATCAGGAAAAAAATTAGATGGAGCCTGAACAGGCCAGCGAACGATTTGGGACAGTACAAGGTAAATGTGAAGAAAAAACAGCTGCACATGTTGAACCTGGTCTTTTGGGCCAAGGCCCAAATAAGGATCAACACATTAGCAGCGCTCATTAATTCTATAGTTTAACTTGCTAACGTTAGATGGTTATAATTTCAGGTCGTTTCGCCAGCGAAACGAGAATATCTGAAATAATCTGAGATCTACCACTAACCATTATTGTAGGTACGTAGCCGTCGAATTGTTCTATTATATATATATATAAGGAGATTTTCTATTAAAACTAACGAAAGGATTTATCTATGATCGCTTCTTCGTTTTAAGTATCGTCACGCGTTCGAATAATATCTTAAAATTTATACGTAGAAGTTATACAGCGTTAGCAAAGTTAGATGTATACAACATTGCACCTGTGAAGTCGGAACTTTTAAGATAATTTTTAATGTAAGCCGTAACTTGATTTTTGCCAACCACTCTCTTCTTAAACACTAGCTTCTGAAAGTATTAATGTTTTCTATGTAACAGGAAAAATAAAAGATATTATTGCTACTATATTTTGTGGTTTATTCATGTTTATTAATAACATTTGATGACAACATTTCCAAAGGAAAATCTGCCGACGACGAAAAGTTTTTAATCCTTAAAGACTCTCTCCGATACGAAGTGTCTTGAACAGTGGCAGCCATGATATTTACATTGCTTATGCAGGCGCTTCATGGCAGATTTAGCCTTCGGACATCACAAAACTTCAAGAGCGTATTGCAAAGTAACTGCAACTTTAGAATTACACGGCAGTGAAAGCATGCCTTATGGTCTATTATTTACATAATAATCCTTATTATGTACAGTAAATATATTCAGCGTGTGGGCGGGTCTATTCAACACTTATCTATATTTGATAGTGGTTTAATTTGGTCCCAATGGCTTCACTTTATCGTTATACGTATTGTGTGTACATGAAAGTTGGATAATTACGGATCATCAAACGGATAGAATCGTTCTCTATTTCCAATTTACTTCTAATATATTGGCTGTCTACCTTGGCATATTTAGACAATCCAACCATTTAGGTTACAAGTTGATTCCGGAAAATTGCTTGGCGTATATTCGAACTGAAGGCGCCAGACTGATAGGCGTCTACGTCAACCCAGCTTTAGGATCAATTAGGTGGTAAACAAGGCACCCTTTTCCAAAATTAATTTCACTATACTCTCTCCAATTTGCCTACTGGTTTGTAACGTATTATCCCTTTTCCCTTCAGCCGCCGCCGCTGCTGCCACTGTTGATGAGCTCCTGCCGAGAGTCGCCGAGGTATCAATTTTTCATTTGCTACGCCAATTGCCAAGTGTGTTTCTTTAATAGGGAACTGCAGCGTGCTTAGAGCTTCATCCACTCGTGTTTTTTTTCCATTTTAGTCCGCGCTAAAAACCAGATGTCCCTCTACTTCCTTTCCTTTCTATTTCTATTGTCGCTCTTGTTTTCGTCTTCGACTTTACGAAATGATCAATCTACAACAATCAACTAGTTCCGTCAATGGCTTGAAGCAATGCGGCATTGTTTCTTCACGTACACAGAGCACCACTATGAATGGCTCAAACGGTCCTTTCCTAACATACAATAGTTGTCATCGTCAGGCTCTATTGGGATAGTACTACACCTGATTTTTCTGAGACTTTTCGATGTGTGCGGTCTACGTTAGTTAGGTTAATTTGGTGGCTGTTTGAGACTTTTCTTTCTACCCTTACCATGTTGTTAACGTACGTGCAAAATACAAGTAGCTATTGCCATGGTCGTAGTTTCAGCGGACCAGAGCGGTCTTAACATTATCATCGACATTACTTACATGGGAACATACAATAATACCCTTTTGTGAAACGCTTTTTTCTTTTCTTTTTGTAAATTTGAACTGCCCTAACTGACACTTGTTCAGCCCGTCATAGGCAATGCGCTATGGAATAGAGATAGATACATAAACCCCTCCCATCCGTCATATCTTTGTGAAGCAGGGTGCGTTATATTGAAGTAACAAGTGGCAAGTTAGACGTCGATGCTAGACCTGAGCCAGAGCGAGCAGAATGTCTTCTGCCTAAATTTGTGTGTATCTGTATTATACAAGATTGGCAGGAATTAGTTGTTGAATGTAATGTTCATAGAACAATGTCCAGATTCTCTTGAATCGAGACAAAGTTTTAACACTATAGCTGGTCGCTTCCAAACGTTCGAAGAAAAGCTTTGATTCTGAGCGTACCCTGGGCGAGAAGATCAAACTAACACGATTCATAAACACCACCTAGGAAAGCCAGTACGTTATCCATTTAAATTTGGGCACCATATAATTAGTAAAATAAGCTTTGAGTCCAGAAAAACAATTATCATATGGGGGGCACGTAATAGCTTAGTTCGCCGAGTTCATCTACACTAGCTTTAATCTCATATGGGCTTAATCCAAATAAAGTTATATAGAGTCCAATATACTACAGCAAGTGGAATAGCTGAGCTTCGAGATCAGGCACAACTGATCAATATATGGCCTTACTTCACTACATCTCTAGAATAAATTCCACCATTATCTCCATTCATATGACTTATTGCCATACCGAGTTACCGTTAAGGGTTTATAACGATTATTATTTACATAAATAACTTAACTAATATACATGTATAATATAATTATGTTGTACTTTATATTGGTACACATAGGGTAACTGTATTCATGTTTTATCTAGATAATGTCATATAGATTAATAAATCCGCAGTAAAGAATAAATATTTGTTTAAGTGTTCTTTTGTAAAGGTGTTCCATGTCCTATTTTCCGATCCGCAGCAATTCAACCACTGCTATCTCACCCACCCTTAGTACCTTTCCAGTACAGTCTCATAAATAACTATAATTATACCGTTTACTCTTACATCCTGTCATTAAAGAGGTTGGCAACTCAACGAACTGGACACTTTGTTTTCCCCCCGTATGTGGGGAGGAAACGCTGTAGCACGAGATAATCAGTTATCCGTCGGTTTCAAGGCACGATGAGTGAAACACACTTTACGGCCGCGCGAGACACGCCCGGTGGCATCACCGCCCTGTGGGAGTCCTCTTTAAATTCTATTGCCACTGGATAGACCCGTCGCACAGCACGAGGTCGTTTTGTACGGTGTGTACATTTTGGCTTGCCCTTGCTGTTGGCGAGGAAGGACGAAGATACCGCCTGTCAGCGGGAGACGGCAACGGCGGCGTACGAGCCGATAGAAGAGTGTCCACTGGCGACGGAAGCGTGACAAACACGCAGAACATACAAACAGATGTAGACATTATCCACGGCTGACGCTGTGCATGGGGACTGCGAACCATAGAAGAGTTTGGCTTTCGAGACTGACTGGATTCTGCCAGCACTATCGGGGTTAGCCGGCTGCTCTACTGCTAGCACAGGGCTCGCCAATAGAACTTGAAACAAACTAAAGCCGATGTGCCGGTTTCACTAGATAAGACTGGACGAACGATTGCACCGTACGTTCCAGTAACGCCTGCTTACTGTTGATGCCTGGATTGCGGAGTTTTTACAGCTTTAGCTTTTTTCCATGTGACTGTCCGTGTGCTATCACGTACGTTGTTGAGCCATACTACTGATGCGGAACAGCACGGAGAGAGATAAGTCGTCCCCGATATCCATTCGTTTCCTGACGGTGCGGCTGTGCCACTAAAAATCATTTACAAAAAAAGAAGTATTCAATCGGAAGTGGCCATTTGACCACTATTTGTTTAACTACTGGCTCTGTTATTATCGAGCCGGCGCTGCTGGTTATTGACGCTATTATTCTGTCCTCGCAGCTAGTTGGCGCTATGAATAAACAATTGCCCCTCGAAATTATTACGTAGTGTACGCAACGAAATTTGTATCAATATAGGGCAAATCCAAGAAGACAACGCAGATTCGATTAGCGAAAGAGATCAATGATTGGCTTGGCGTCCGAAGTAAAATGGGTACACCTTGAATTTTTTTTTAGGAGACGGATTCGGTGCATTGACATATACCTATGGCGCCCAGCGTAATATCGGACTGAACCCCGATGGTCCTCTGCAAGGACCAATAAGATACATTCACGATCGGTACTACAGCACAAGTTAATAGTTTGTTTGACAACCGAAAGTAGGCGACGGCGATACATCCACTGGGATACCATCAGTGAGCCTGGCCTTGCAATTGGTACGACGAAATGTCAATAAACCGAGCGCGCAATGCTCCGTTTATTGACATTGTTCAGTTACTCTGTCTTATCGTCGTTTGCCAATACTTGTTGGTTTTGCACCATAACTAAAGGCTACTAAGACAGCGGCAACGCCAGCCAGTCCTATGTACGAACTTGCCCTATGCAAAAACGATGCTAACAGATCCGCGCTACGTACCGTGCCCGCATAGGTACTCGCTTGTAAGAGTAGCGAGGCAGCAAAAGCTGCGAACTTCAAAGCGAAGTTATCTCTTGCGGAAGCACCAAACAGCAGGCAAATATCAGGTGGTACTTAAAGTAGCACAAATTTCTGTGTACTCCTTGTACTCAATGTAAATCTACATTAAAGCGCCTTGTTGTTCAGCTACCCCTTCTCAAGTAGACCACGTCACTTTTTTTTTCATCATTACCGCAGTGCAATGGAGACAGAATGGTAAGTTAACGACAAACGGCTTAGGTACGATTGAATCAATGGGCAAACCGTTTTAGTACTGCTGTGACGTACGCAATAAAAGTCGGGGCAACACTCGTTTTCTAGCAGGGCTTACTGGAAAAATTATAACCAGATGAACGGTGAATATACAGCAAAGAGAGATGCCGAGAACAAATGCAAATAAGAGAAATAAGAAATGACAAATAGCAGATGCCAGTTGTTAAACTGATTGATTCGGGATAGCTGTCACCCCCTGCGAGGAGGCACGATGACGTCTGCGATAAAAGACAAGTAGATGACAATATAACCAAGAAAATGCCGCAAAGCAATCCTATGTTTCTGGAAAATTACGAGGGGGTCGCGATGTGACAGTAGGTGAATACGGCGACAACGTTATCTGGACATTATCTATTAGCAACTCCTGATGAAACGGCATCGTCAATCACGAGATCAGTTACCATAAAGTTAACAATAGTAATAATCATCATCGCCATGTGCGCCGCGGTCAGTGGCGATATATTTACGTTCCTGTTATTGAATGTCTTGGCGCCACGTGCTACGGCAGCTTGGCATTCTACTTGAGGTTGTCTACGAACGATAGCGACATTCGACGTTAAAGCTTCATCCTTGATTTCTTACTTACCCGTTACCTATTTCTTCGTTACCTGTCATGTCTTTCAAAACGAACTTGAATCTGTCCTATCAACTAGTGCTGCTAGCACCAGTAGTAGTGCTGTGCAGGCAAATCGTTTCGCTGGAGGCATGAGCGATTCGCAAGTAAGAATATGAGAGTATATGTGGGGCCTCTACAAAGTGTCCCCGATGGGGTAAACGAAAATTGTACAAATAAAACAGGGAGCCCTCATATCCGATGTCGTGATTGCCCGGAGATGCGTATGTTCGTTAGATGGAGTCGAGTCCGTAAGCGTCGGGCGCTGCTCTTAGCAAAGTGCTATTGTGGTTATCTGTAGAATGTTTCGCTATGTCGGCCTCAAGTAACGTCACTGACTCACTAACTTATTGAACGACGTAGAGTATTGACGGCGATGCTAATGGTGATCATCAAGATGGTGGTGATGTTGGCGTCGGTGACACAGTGAACTGAAGAACCTAAGTCAAGTGACTGGGAAGGCAGACGATGTGCAGCCAAACCGGAAAACAGCCAGATACGACATAGCTATGCCCCTGTGTTTGTGTTCATTACAGTTGTGTGTCGTTTCCGGTCCATTCGCGAGGAGCCGCTGGCGACAGTATAACTCGATCAGTCTACGTCTCTCTGCTCGTCTTTATATGATCCGTGTCTCGAGCGATCTCCCGCAGCTGGTCTCACCGTCTGCTTCAATAATAAAATAGTGATAGATTCGTCAGAAACGACAGACAGTTCGCTTGCGTCCGAGACATCGTCTTTATTTTCGTCGACGGCGGCGACGACGAAGCCGCTATGGTGTTCCCGCTTCCCGCCCCGAGCCATACGATGACGCCATTGAGAGCACATTTGTATAATAGATACGTCGCCCGCGCTGCTGGTGACGCTGCTGTCACTCGAGTCAATCAAAGCAATCGACAGATCAGTTCGCCGCCAGCTCCGGCAATTTCGCTTGCACAGACAAACCGGCAGACGACACCAGCAGATGGTGTCACTTTTGTCTGCTAGTGTTGCCGCCCCTGAGTCGGCTGCTGATTTTAGCTGCTACTGTTGAACTTATCGCAGTGCCAATTGGGGATCATTGCAATCACCGCGTTGGCAGCAGCCAGCGGGCCCTTGTCCTTACGTGATAACTATCATGTCACCACGGTATTGTATATTAGAATCAAATGATGAAAATATCTTAAGACGTCCCCAGCAGCGAAGAACCGGATGAAGCCATCACTGACTGTGTATAAAACCGAGAGAGAGAGCTTATGTATCTGTGTGTGTGTGAGGGAGAGAGTAGGCGAAGTAAATAAATAATAGTAGATAGGAAGACAGGCGGGGGGGTCGCATGCGAGCGACACCAATAAAGACAATTCTCGGCGACAGTTGTGGCAAGCAAGGAGCTGTTGATGCTGTGAAACTGACGGGTCAACGCGGCACAGAGCCAGTGACAAGAAAAAGGCGGCCGGTCACAGTCGGTTAATGCTTTCAAACCCATTAATCCAATGGAACTATATTATAGTATTGACGGCACTGATGAGGACAATAGCAGAAGCAGTTCTTCGTAGTTCTGAGCAAATTGTCAACCTTTGGCCAGGTTAAATAGGACTGCTACAATCTCCGGATAGATCACCACAACGTAACCAATGCTGTGCAGATTTTACTAAGTGTTCATTGTAATCAGTTCGTACTAACGGTAATATCCCTGCAACCGAAGCTGTTATTGGGGTGAGATCTACGAATAATAAAATTGATATTACGGGGAAAAAAGGTATTAAAGTCGATTTATTCTTCTTAATTTTACCGCCAAACGTAGAGGATCAAGTGGTGTAACATCTTAACGTAATCGCACTACCAGGTCAAAAAAAGTGTTGTCGGAATGTCTGATCAAAAAAAACGGTACGGAAGACTATCATCGACTATCAAGAAGACCTGGGTATTTTGCAACGCTTACTGCTACATAAAGACATATATAATATTCATTGACTCGTCGTTATACAGAAACACGCTAACAAGCTAGCTCTTGTTTTGCTGGCTAAATTTATTTGTAAATTAGCAAGCAGGATACGAGCGGGTAAAATTCTACTTTGTATCTGTTTACGGGGGCCGCTGGGCAGATGATGAGTGAAAATTACTCGTTCGAGGCAATAATAGCGGTAAGCATGTCATACAGCCGTAGTTATACCGGTAGTAATTAAACGGATATCGTTGGATTAACTAGCTTCAGTGAAAAATCATATTAAAATAAGGTGCTGAATTAATCGCATTGTGACTGATCAGCCTCTCAAGCGATTCGATAGATCCGTAAATGAAATCCACGTAATCCTTTTACATACGCCTATTCCTAGAGCGTTTACCTTTACTGTTTGTGCAGAACTACGCATAACATGACAGCTAAAGTTGTCCAACCTGGTCGTGAAGATTACTATAGCCGCTAGAAATTACCATCATTGTCCCGGTCCCTCAGAAACATGACTTGCCACTTTTCCTTTTCTAACTAGCCTTCGGAGCCATACCAATTCACAGTGCACCGAACGAAGAAGGTATGCCGCTCGTTACCAAACTATTCAGCTGACCACAAGCTCTGATCGTAGCCTTGTGCCCTGTGAATTCTGCCATTGATGTTCATTTTTTTAATGCACCTTCTTCAAAATGACTTCCGCTACTTTGTTCGTCTCCGATCCAGACACTGGCAAAGCCACCCGCACGAGTTAAATGGACCCAAGTCGCGCGAGATGTAACGCAGTAGCTCGGTTCAGTTGTGGCTGTAGCTGCTGTCGCCAACGTCGACAGGTTCCGTGATTGTCGAACGTCCACTCCTATGATTACGAGACGGGTTGCGCGCAAATGCCTTCCCTAGTCGGTTTTTCCTCGTGAGATGGACGCAGCTTCATGCGTGTACGTGCAGGCATACGATGTCTAAATCGAAGCAGAACCTCACACTTCCTCAAATTCGTAGGTTGGCGAAGAGACTATGCAGTGGATAAATTAGTTTCGTATCTGAAGCCGTTCGTCTGGTCTGAATACGATGGTCTGTCGACGAGCCTATAGCCGTGTGCGCGGCGATCTAACTAGATCAAGCAAGCTTACTACGATAGAGTTATAAGGAATATATGATGGACATAGTGAAAATGGTACTAAACATAGCCTTCCGATAGACCAAGGCCATAGGCGCGAGCGTACTCGGCCAAGCTCGTTCTTGGTATCGTTACCCACGGCTAGCAGTGTTACCATCTACGGTGCCAGCTGCTATTGTTGCTTGTGGTAATCATATATTGACTACTCTTCAGCCAGACTAAACTGAGCTGTCTTTCAGTGTTGAAGTTCATTTGGTTACGGCACTTGTTGTATTTACGTTGGTGAGCACGTTGACACCGCAGCGTTGTCAAACAGCTTCCTTAAACAGAAGAAAAACTGGGCGAATCGATGAAAAACAAACCTCAGATTCTCTAGCATATTCCTACTCTGATAGCCACTACACATAAACAGCAAAATGTCGTTCTTTGATTATTTACTTTTTGCGTGGAGTACATACGACAAGTAATAGAGAAACGTACGAACCCCATTCTAATGGGGACCGCTATGTACTTCAATGGCAATGGCTGGTGAGCTGAAAGCTATTACGGCATTCTGCGAATATAGATTTTACGCTGCTGTTACCAGTGATGTTAAACGTCCTTTAGAGATACTACAAGCTTTACAACTATATCCAAAACTCTATGGGCATGTATTCACGACTTCAGATAGAAGCTACTATGTTTCATGCTCCTCATCAACTATAAAGAGCTTATCCAGACACCACGTTACCTAACGCCGTTCCCACCTTTGGTAACATAATCTGCTCGTCATCATCAGTCCTGGCGTTTTTGAGTTTTTTTTCCCCTAAAACATCTTATCTCGGTATACCACCGAATGATTCCGCTGGAGTTCCACTGCATGTTCATACATACGAAACGTTTCCGTCTCTGTGTAATGTACTGCGCGCAATGGGTTTCATGATAAGTTACTCTATGTGGGTCATGAGTCGAGAGGAAGAAGGTACTACAGGTTACCGAGCGGTTGCAAGTGCTACTGCACTGGAAGACCGTCATTTTCTCCAAGATGGGCTCGTTGATGATGTCATGTTTGCAAAGGGCAACTTTCAAAGGCTAACCAAAATACATTATACGGACCCACGGCAAATAGTGCCGATCTAGGACTTAACTAGATCATTGCCGTGAGAGTCCGGGCAACAAAAACAGCAATCTCTTACCGTTTAGATACGAGTGCTTCTACGATTTCTGGGCTACTTTAACGTGCGCTACAACAGCTGTTATATGTGATAGTGTAGCTCCTACAGGCATCGATGCAAATGTTTCCTTTGCATAACTATGTAATAAATGCAGTTCTCTTTCATTGCTACGAAGGATATGTTGAGATTCAGTATTGTCAGCGGCAAACGTTTCGAACATATCTACTCCGTTCACCCGAACATAACACCAAACCTGCATTGTCTGCGTAAGTTGAGGCCGAAGAAAATTTTTATTGCATATTCTTACTTTAATGTATTAGAGGATATCATCTCTATAACAGGTTGCAGTCGATAACTGGGCCTCTATGGTGCTTCTTAAAGTCACATATGAAGCAGAAGTTTTTGTATTGATTACAAAATGAAGTCATTAATGGAGATGCACCATTTTGCCTGAGGTGATATCGTGGAATCAAAATCGTGTCGTACAACAGATGCCGTTGCCATCAAAGTATGGATTTTATCAATGGAATAATAGGTCTGAGCATTTTGTTAAATTCTTGCTAGTTAATTATGACGAGTGAATAAATGGAAGAGCATTATATAAAAACTTCTATTTGTGCATTCAACACACAGTCATGTATGTTCGACTGGCAATAAGTCCAGCGAAAAGATAATTGTTACAGTGGACGTTAGCATTATTTATTGGAACATACCACGTAAGTTACAGTATTTCTATGTGTAAACCTGACCTTATACAACCCAGATAACTTACAAAAGGATTCGTATCGAACCACTTGAGAACAGACTCGACAGGCTACAGATATAAATAAAGATAGATACCTAAGAATTGGTAACCCGCTTCGACGTCTGGAGATCAAGGCCTCCGGCAGTGAAAACCAGGATTGTCGCTTCACGCGACACTATGCCTCCTTACAGGAGGCGTCCTAGAGAAAATAAAGACGCACATGATAAATATAAAAGGGTAAAATACATTCCGGCTGCACTGAAGACATATTTACTAACGCTTATGTTCTGTGCAAGCTTCGTCCCTTCTTTTCCTGGCCAACTAAAGCTATGCGATACATCGTATGCATAACCTAAGGGCCGTGGTGCACAACTTTTTGGAGGATCCGTATAAGTGAGTGCAGTCGTAGCTTAGGATAGCGGTAGCCATTGAGCCTCCTCTCATCTGCAGGTCCTATTATGTCTATCACACATCCGTATAGATGCAGCTTCGAAACGGATCGACAGCGTCGTCATCTATATTGCCCTGCATCTGTGTGAATCTCGACATAGACTCATCACCAGTTATTCTTGTTGTTGTTATTACTGCTGCTGACATTGTTGCTACTTCTGCTACCGTTTAAAAGAGCGAGTCAGCCCCGGGGCTAGTAACGTGCTGCTATTGCCATCTGACATTCAACTGCGGACTTCGATTGAAACTCGGCACAAACTCGTCGTTCCGTAGTTGTCCTATATAGCGGCATGCAGTAGGTTCGGTGGCCGGACTACATATGCCCTGATACCTGCTACAAGCAAGACATCAGCAACAGTGAGAGTAGGACAAAAACAACAGCAACAAAATTATCAGCGGCTTGAGTCAGAGCATTGACGTGGCGTCGCTTGACAAGGCCCGTACCTCATTCTATAGTACGAACATGCAACGGTGTATCTGCTTCAGCCGTCATCGAATTGCGTGTGCTGCTACTGCTGTATTTTTTAACTGAACGCTGTGCGCCTCTATCTGGCCCTGGACCGGGTCCGTGCGTCCGACACTAATCGTTGTGTTGTCTACAGCTTTAACACGTTCTAGCCAACTACATCGGCCACAACGCAAAGGTTCGTTGTGGCTTTGATCTGGTCAACTGTTGCTAGTCGTTTGTCGTCAGCTTTATCCCTGGGGGCAACTTAATTTGTTTCAGCTACCAACCACCTATTACTATATAATAATAGTGTATCATTAGCATTAGAGTGGTATGTGCATTCGTTCAACACTGGTTCACTTCCGTCGCAGGGTCGCGAAACGGCACTTCAATTGGCGACAGATACCGCTACAGATTAAGCTCTGAGATTTACTAGTCAACCGACATTGTTCTACATAGACGTTATTCTCTGATCATTTCTACTGCTGTTCGCGAAGCCATTAGGGATTCGATAAAAATAGACCAAATTGGACGCAGCGTGATCAGTCGGTTCGAGTTGGCACGTTCTACAACAGTTACACGCCCGTAGATGCATTTATGAATAGGATTACTGGATGAATAGATCTGTTCGTCTACGTAGTTGTCTCTTTCCAGATATCGCTACAAGTTTCAATATTTTAGAAATTCTATGATCTAATGTTTGGGTGATAATGTGTTTACATTATTACCCGCTGATCGTGAAAGTATCTATTGTGGTTTGAAAAAAAAAAAAAAAAAAACGATGAAATCATATGACGATGAGTCCAGAAAACGTGTTTCAGTTGAGTCTTCATAGTGCCGCAGGAGATAAGTGTAGAATTTCCAACGTCGATGTCTTGACTGTTGGAGTTGATCTTGCCCAAACTGGGTCTCACTAAAACCTGCATTTTTCAGCCAGCAGCTGCGCTGGCAAGCAAATGCAACACAATTGCTCGTAACTGGCAATCACGAAACGTAGCAGAGGTTCAAATGATGAGTCGTATTATTCTAACCACGATCATCTATTTCGAGTTCGAAACCGGAAGCACCTTTCCGCGTCGTACATGTAGAAGCGCTTGTATATTGTACATACACCTACACATATACTGTATATACAGCTACGCCTAAACAAGCCTTAACGGTAAAGATCACGTGGAACACATCTGTGCAGTTTGTATTAAGCCTAACATTGATAGTTAGATTTGTCCTAATTGCCTGCATAATATTTGATGTTAGCTTGACAAATTCTGCAATGTAAACTTCCCAAAGCGTAGATCTCGCGATGTCCATGCGCACTCGCCGTAGGCAAACATCTGTTTACACGTAAACAAAGTATCTTAAATAAGTTTTAGCGGATGTGAATATCCCGCCGAGATCAATTGATCAACTGTAAACTGCAGGGAAAAATCTGAAAATATATTTTGTTCAGGACGGATTATTTCAACTTGGAGCTAGTCGCGCGAAAAGGCTCAACCTCAGTGTACTTCAGCGCTCGCTACGGTAATGTATCTGGCCATGCTACAGCTTTGCGCCACAACCAATTTAAATAGGTTGTAATTATATGGTAATTATTAAAATGCTTACCTCTATACAATTTATCTATTTATACAATTTCGCTCATGGCCTTAGAGTAGGCAACGCAATTGGATAGTAGGTTGGTTCCAACCTCGACCGCCGTTTCAGCACTGAACACCGTCTACTATAATAGCGTAAATTTTTTTTTTTTTTGTCATACAACTGGATAACTAATGTTACACTGGCCAACACAGGATGGTTTCATTGCTGTGCAACAAAAGCTTGAAAGGCAAAAAGCAAGACAAAAAAAAAAAAAAAGAAAGACAAGAAACTTTTCCTAATCTTAGTTCTTAATTTTTGTCTTGAAAGTCGTGAACGAACGGCGTAAACCTAACACGTCTGATATGGCGGTGCGGCCAAGTACTAGCGACAGCAAAACGTTATAGATATCTTGCGCGACCGCCCACAGTGAGAACGTGATCCAGTAAAACACCAGAGAAACGAGACACACGCACGCACGTACGTACGTTCGGCCGTTCACGGTCTGCACTCTGTCGTATGACGTGCGCCAAGGTTGTCTTTCTATCATCATTCCATTAATAGGCAGCTTGCTATTTGTGTACGTACGAGCTGCTGCCGTAATCACATAAATCGGGTTCTCATATTAAAACATCGTCATATGGGGAAGAGCGCAAACCACTCCTTTAATAATAGCGGTTCGGCTTAAAATTAGCACTTATGGACTCCTGTATCCGATGTGAGAGATCGGACGGACTCAGTAAAGAGTAAGTAAAACCATACCATAAACTGAAAAATTATTTTCATCAAGTTTATTGTACTTAATGAAGGAATTGTATTACCGTTGTACAGGTTCAAGTATCAAACTATCAAGTTTTATCAAACCTTGGTCTTGTTTCACATTTTAATACATTGGCAGGTATTAAGATATTGCATTGTGTCCTGTAGAGTTCTGCAGAGAGTATGCCAACTAGCGTAGTAATTAGGATACGATACTCTCCCTCAAAGACAGTCACATGGCATTAGCAAATGATGAACTACTACAACTTCTGAAAGTGACCCAAATGGTTTGATCATAATGTTTTAAATGAACTCGACAGATGTTTAGAAGAACTGGCCTTGTGTGGGTCATCTCAATTGCACATGTTGGTAAATTGCGTTTGGTTATAGACGTCATACGGCAACAAGACTCAGATCAAACATCCTCTGGGCCTAGTTCAATAAGCTAGCCATTCAACACAACAGGAACCATTAATAAAAACATGACAACAAAGCATCAGACCCGAATCATAAAAACTACTTTAGAATAAGTCATGTTAGTGTCAAACTAACACTTTAACGCAAGCGCTTTTTTGCATGTTCTTCTTCTTCAGGGAAAAGAGGCACATTGGCCTGGAAATTAAATGCCTGTTGGATTATATCATAGTACACTTAATGGTTGACCTTGGACTTGGCCTCATTCGAGCTGCTTTTCAGATTATTACCCATAGCCGTAGCATTCTGTGCCGCGATCACCTTCTTCGAAGTGCGCTAATTAGCCCTTTCTCAAATACCGTAAATATATAACTGAGTTTGAGTAAACCTTTATTTATCTTGTTCGTACAGTGAGATCCCCGCAACGCATGAGACATTTATGGAAATCGATTCAAAGTTTTACCATTAAATAGTAGCAATAAATCGTTCCTTTCTGAGAAATAGGATTGGCCAAAATTGGCCCGTGCCTAGCTTAAACAGTTTGCAAGGTTGCAAAATTGTAATTTAACCCAGCGGGTTACGTGCAGCGTGTTATCATTTATTTAAGCTTTGGGTTTCTCTTACCCGGTTGACATTTGTTTTTTCGGTAGCAACAACCTCACTCGAATTACAGCCACACGTTCTCTTTGTTGTTGTTGTTGTTGTTGTTTGTAGCAAGCACAAATTATGAATGACTTGGTTACTTTCTAATTTCATATTGTAGTAGCGCAGTCTCGAGCCATATCATTACTGCGTCCTTCAACAGTTGCACCTTCTCCTAATTTAACAATTGCTTTTTACAGCATCTTTTCGTATTGGCTAAGCCGTAAGACGTTAACGAAGATCAAGTCCAACGAACTTCTAGCCTATAAGCACATTCTGTAGCTTGTTGCCACTTTAATTGTTCTCGGCCACGACCGCAGACCATGATGATGCGCATCTGGCTGGCTGGCTGGCTGGCTGCGTTGCCATGGATGACTCGAATTTACGTGTTGTTATCATGCTTTTTTATGCTAGAGTTACCATGGCCTTTTAGCATAGCAAAAACAAGTTCTTTCAAGGATTTCTTCATACAATCAACTTGAAAGCGTTAAAAAAACAGAACTTATTGCCAGAGAGTTGCTAGCATCCTAAATGCATCTCTTTTACGACTTTACGAAAATCACTTGATTGATTGGATAGGTTGTAGCATGTCGACCTATGGATGTTGTTCTTTGAGCGTAAAAACAGTCGACAGTGATGGAGCAGGTCACGTTTGATATCTCTCTATGATCAGATTATTAATTAGCGTAATTTCAACTAATGGGACGCTAGTTTAATCGCCATCAGTGGTGATGCCAAGGATCTACTCGTTGAATAAAATTAGGAAATATTGTAAAAAACAGCAAAGAATGGCGACGGCGACAGATAAGGATCAGACTGATAGTATGACAAATGATCACCTTAAGTGCTGAACGTCTAGGAAGGTAGTCAAGTGTGGATCACACAACGAATTTCCGCTCGAGAATCTATGGCCTTTCAAGTATCGTCTATGACAAACACTGGCTCTCTAAACGCACTTCAGTCGTCTTTCCAATTTCAGCTTTGGAAGTCAAACGGCAGATTGGAAAAATCATCCGTATTGAAATAACTTAAGGCATGTGTAGAAAGTTTAATTCACTGAACTTGAAGTACCTTCCAAGAGTTTGGAACGATCACAGTAAAAATATATATATATATATATATATATACGACATCTACAAAAAGCAGTATACCTATATTGACCGCTGTCTCGTGAGTCCTTACTCGACATTTTATAGCTATCCTGTATCGCGTAGTAAAGATTCTTTGACATTTTCAGCATTACATAGGCAGCCTTATTTGTAGCCGCTTAATGTTTGTTCGTTCCTCAGATCACCATGGTAGTTGTCATCGATAAGCTGTCAGTATGTAATTTCTTATTGCAACAAGAATACAATATACTGAATCAACTGCAATACAGTTGGGATATAGAACAAATCGTCCTTGTACTAATTGTCTTTCGGTTCCGAGAATTAGAGGCTCGGCCAGGAAAGCAGATCGGGCTGTTCATTTTTATTTTGTACTGCAGTAGAGTAGAGTAGACAAGGTCAAATTACGGCCGCATTGACCTAGTCCTACATTGTCCACTGCCAGCCCTATCAAAGGAACATATTCAGCCACAAGCATTAGCTCGACGAAGTACGCACGGTAGAATTCTGCCATACGTATATAGAGAGATAGAAATTCAAGTGATCTGAGTGCCCTGAGATTGAGGTTCTTTGACCGATTGGGAGTCAGCTTAGTTGGGTTGTTGTTCCAGCGGGAACGTTTCCTAATTTAGGCCTGAGTTTAATTTTTGATAATACGTATGAATTGGGAATATCAGTAGCCCGACAGGAATGGTGTCAGAAGAAAACGAGCCGCTTCAGATTCGCCGTTGCAAATACCCTGGTTTAATTTAATCAACAAAGTACGACAAAGGTAAAAAAAAAAACTAAACGTAAACGTTCGCGGGAGTACGACCCTGGTAGCTACCCACAAATCTTAGAATGATAACTCAATAAGATCTTGCAATTTTTGGTGAAGAAGTTCTCGAGAATTGCTCAAGCCGATTAGATTTAGTACGCAGCACAAGATCTACTGATAACCATGATAAAACGAAGGCAACAGAGAGCTCTTTCCATTCGACTATTTATAGTATATCAAGATATTTATCCATAAGGCCGGAAACGAGTCAGGACTTAAACCTTTACTGAAGGTAGACTGTACACTGTGTATATTTAGCGGTTGCACCGACTGGGTGCACCCAAACAACAATGGTAGTGCAGAAAATTCTATTGAGACGTCCGGCCTGTTTCGCTCGTGGTGTCGTTATCTCCACACGTCAAGAAAACAGCTTCAACGAGCGCTTCAACTTTTCTTAATTCCGCTAAAATTTACCGGTGCCACATAATATTAATATTTATCTGGAACTTGCATCTCCTTGTTAACACGGCGCCTGTCGTGTGATCTGAAACAGGTAGCAGTGCCTGCTTACTTACGCATTCAAGGAAACATCCTAGATAGCAAGATTGGCCAGGCGCTAACGAAGGAAGCATGTATGATATAATACATAGATCTAAATTGTTATTTAGACCAGGTTCTAGAAACAGTATACGTGGACAACATCTAATGCCACCAAACATCTGCATAAGGATAGGTTGGAATTGGCAAAATAGCTAATTCATAAAAAAGGCTCAGCTAGATCTGAGTACCAGATGCTGTTAGTTTTCAGTAAGATCTTACCTATTTTGAGCGGTAAACATACCTGACTAGGTAGCGAAGGCATTTCTTTTTGTTTGGTTACTTACACCGATGACAGGTCAATGCCACCTTTTTTGCAGGTTATAGAACACCTCCAATCTATTATTTGAAATGGGTGTTCGACAACTGAGCCTATTTCAAACCCCAATCCCCTTAAACGAGGTGTTCTGCAGTTAACCCTTAGCTGTCCTTTCTATGACAGGCTTTGCTTTGAGTGGCACTGCTTAAAATTATAAGTGCTTGTCAGGACAAGAGATTCGACGCAGGAAATAGGATGAACAAGCCGAAGTACGATCCTCTAACATACATTTAGAAAGAGCCTAAATTCTCTATTGGTAATTTCTTCATGTTGAAAAATGAATTTATAATCTTCCGAAAACTATGTAAAGTTATAATATATGAAAAATGATTGACGTTGGTACAATAATAAAGAATCGTTAATATTACCTTCAATGAAACGAAACTATACTATAGACAAACTTAATGTTGAATAACCGAACCTTGTGCGTCAAAGCGATCCACGAAGTGTGTTAAGTTTGCTTAAAATGTGTTCATAATATTCTGGGTTACATGACTCGAAAGCCCTGATCATGGGTCGCTTTGTGGGCTTCGCTTAGCGGTTCCTGACAGAAACGGATTTCGTTTCACTAACATGACGTATCGAAATTATTTATATTACGGATTAGAACGAGCTCCGAGTCGTGACTGTGACGTGAGTCCTTTATAATTATTCTATACAAATCAAGTACGACATCTATTTTATGACGCAAGGGAGTGTTTTAGAATTTCTCGTCGCACATGAACCTATTTAGTGCCATTAGCTGTCTTCTCGCCCAAGCGGTAGCCCAACGCACAGCGACCATCAAACTTATTCTTTTAAAATACGCTGCAAAGAAAATTCAGTAATCTTTATTCCAAATCAAACAAGACACACCGCTTTACTAGCGTTTAACGTTGGCTTATTATATTACGGGTGCTATATGGGTACATGGCAATCTATCAGATTTAATCGATCCCGTATTTTATTTTTGCTATTCTACACTTTCTTTAAGCATCGCTAACAAGAGCTTTGTCATTGCTTCATTTCACCACGCAGTACCGTAATCGCCAGTGCAAGAAATCCCCTCACAACAGTTAATCGAGGAAAATGTTGCACGCCTGGATGACGCTCGGGGACAGCTACTCCCCGGGGTCGGAGTTCGATGATTTCGTCAGGATGGGTTAAATCGGACGTGCACACAATTCTACAGGGTTGCCATCATAAATGTGCAGCGCAACGGGGCACAAGAGACAACAGCGGGTGGCCAAAAGCTAGGAAGACTTGTTACCACAGACATCCGCTACTCCTTCAGCACGTATACAGCCTACGCATGCTGCAGGACGTACTTCGTGCCAAATCGGCTTCGTACTGCTAGCGTCTAACAATTAAACAGTGACCATAATGAGAATCTTCCCTTGCAGGCTCGTCTCCTTTACCTTAGAGGAGAAAAGATATTTTGACGAATCGCTCATCGACGATAGGCGACATGGACGACCGAAACTAAAAAACGGTCTTCTCATCCGTGTACGTTGACGGCTGGGTCGTGCGCACAGTTTAACTACGATGATAATTTTGATGACGATAACGATATTTCCACAGAGGAAACGAAAAAATTGCTCAAGGACACCCACCGCTACTCTAAGCATCATTGACTACCATTAATAGTCGTAGTGGCAATAATCACCCGCGTCCTGTTGTGGCTAATAAGCAACCATAGAAAGCACTGTGGCTGCCACCCGCTGCGAGCTGGCAACAAACAGCGACTCATCCTGTTTGAATCTACAGACGGTGGTATCATGCACGACCATGCGCACCACTATAAAATAACGCAGGAAACGAAAAGCAAAAATGTGCTAGTTCTCCCCCTTGCGCGTCGGCGGTCAGATGTCGTCAATTGATCAAACATGTCTGATGATTGGTCGACAACGAGCGTGCCTTTTCCCGCCGATGTCTGATGTGAAAGAATCGCTTGTGAGAATTTTCCGACCCTAAACATTTGTTATGCCTATTAAAGGCCTTGTTTTTGGGGGTTATCGCTTGTTGTCGTCTAAGCTGCAAAATATCATTGGAAACAAGAGGTAAGTTAGAGAAAAGAACAGAAGGGCAGCGAGTTTGCCTTGTTTCAAAGATTCATTTCCTTATCTGCAAACTTACTTTGATAGAACTTCAGCGGGAAATTAATTGGTCACAGTTAATGGTTGGTATAAGATTAGATTATAGTGAAAAGGACGTCGTGGACATGTAGGACTCAAAGGAGACATCTGGTCTACTGCAATTATGCTATATATATATATATATATATATATATATATAACTCACGCAGTGGATACAATATAAGTCGCATATTTCTCACATATTTCATATTGATAATATGTCTTAGACTTTTCCGGTATATCATGATCGGTATTTTTTTTGCGTTCGGCTTATATTAGAGGGCCAGCCTCTTTCTTTTCCGTCCCTTAAAAAATTTGGGTACCGCATTTTTGAGAATGACGTTTCTATTCGCCCCGAACCGATGAGCAACCGGAAATTCGGTGGAGTAGGCCATGTTTTACTTTACTACATGAGTAAATATAGAATAAAGTTGAATTCAAATAGAGGCGTGTTCATTCTTGTTATTACATACTATACAGAGCGAGGAGCATCTTAATGGTAACGTCCTGTTTTCGGGTGCGTGAACCTCTATTTTTAGCACAGAATCAGCAATACCATGACGTCAGACAGAATAAATATTTCAATAGACTGAATGAATTTATTAAGAGAAAAAAAAATGTCAGAAGAAGTGGCGTTTCAGGCAATTTCGGTTATAGCTTCTGCCATTAACGAACTATGTAGCCTGTAGGAAGAAAATGCGTCTGTTTACTTTTCGACACGGGATACGGGTAGAGACCAATAACATGGATTTGACTAGATAAAACTTCAGCTTGTCAATGGTTTACGGCGTATGCGCTGTTATCTGAAGTAATTAATAGACAGGCTATGTTTGACTGATTTTATCTTTTGAAGAAAGATTTTAGCGCATAGTTCTATGATTATGCCTGCACTGATCCCCCTGACTATTCCATGGCCTTTTAGCGTTAATCGATCAAAACCCTATGACATATATACATGTATATATATAGACCTCGAATACAATACTATTCATATGTATTTTACCGCATATGATTTACGTATGATATATAGCATGACTACATTATACTTACATTACCACCTCGGAATACGATTTGCCCTGTATATGTATGGATATTCATTACTTTCTGCTGTGATGGTGATTTCTGCTTTACAAACAAGCAAGGGAAAACAACACGATTGGCGGCTTATTATTCTCAGTATCCCTCTAAGTATAAACAATACCATTATAAAAATATTTCGAATCCGTGTTTACTGCTTTTTTGGCATATATCGGGCAATTTTGAAGCCATCATTGCTGTGCCGAAGCTTATTATACCGATTCTGCTGCTGTTGCGGGCCACATTATAACTGTTCAACACTTGCAAACAAAGTTCCCTTTTCTTCATATCCTTTCACTAATCATTATCGGAAAGCGAGCTTCTTCTTAGTATTGCGGAAGAGCTGGTCTGTCAGTGAGTTGTATCTTGACTGTCTCTGCGTAGACTTCTGCGCGTGCATAGGAAAGGCCAGTTAAGAAGTATTAGATTCGTTGGCCGATTCTATTAGACGAGAGACTATCACTGGGCCAGTTTCCATGCTCGTGTCTACCCCAAAAGCCCAGTCTGCCAGTAAAGCATTGTATCACTCAGTAGGTCGTAAGCTGAGCGTCCTTGTCAGCTTTTTTTTTACTGCTTTTGCTGCTGCTACACGCGTGATGGAAGGAGGTACACTTCATATTCAAAGGAGAAGAACACTGATGGTTCTTCGCTGCCCATTGGGGTCGAGACGAGAGTCGGGTAAGCAAGTCATACAGATAGCGCAGGTTGCTCAGTTTCACGGCAGTATTGCAAAGGGCAGGTCGCTCTCTGATGGCCTTTATTTGAGGGTCACTGTTACTTGGGCCCCTAAACGAGCTGCAATACAACCCGAAGACATATCCAGTAGCAGCTAAGCATACCACCCTTTGTCATGAAAAGCCCTTCAATTGCATCTTTGCACGAGGAAAAAAGAGTAATCATAGGATTAATTATAATGCTGAACGATGTTTTATGGATACACGGTTTTTTTTTGTCTATAATCTTATGCCTGCCCTATAAGTAATGCAATTATTAATATAATAAATAAATTTCATTATTAGTGAGATTAGAATCAATATTAACAGTGATACACACGTAGTGTCTACTTGACATCAAAGATGTATTGTAGTTCGAGGGCTGTATGTTCCCCTAAAAAAGTTGTTGATTTTCCCTGTGCAACTTCCTCAAATGCTCTTTTCCTTGGGTAGCTGATCCGACGTTTTTTCAATGACTCACAAATACGAGTGGCAGGAATATGCAGTTGTCAATTAAATGGGCATCAACAAAATCGACGCTGGTATTAATTGTCTTCCTTTGATAAAACACAGTCTTTGTCTCTAATAATAATATAAATTATGTTAAAAGCCTAACTTGCAGCGCAAGTATTTGGCGAGTAGGAAAAACAACGGTTTGCTTGATCGGGTCTTGAACTTAGAGCTTAGAAATTAGTCGTTTCAAATGCCCTTCTACAGTTGAATCGTGAAACCCAATGTCTACGGTTGAAATCGTGAACTACCTCTGCAATACAATTTGTTCCGGTTTATCAGAGAAACAACAAAGAGAATTAGGTTATCGGTAATGTGGTACTTAGGGGGTTTTGCGCGATCGAAATAGTGCACGCTAAGTTATACCTCGGGTATATGTCAAATGGGCGTGTTTTATCGAAACTAAAATTATTTTGAAATTATTCCCCGTCAACCTTGAAAATCTTGGCAAATTAGAAAGAGGATCTGGCGGAATTATTACTGTAAATGACTAGCGTCGAGTTGACAAAGGCTAACGCAGGACAATACTTATCTACTAAATATGCCTACATTATGCCTTCTTCACTTTACTGCAGCAACAGAAACAATACTGACTTCATTGTTTGTTGAAAAATAAAACAGAAAATTATACATTAAATATATAACAGCAAACGTACTTTAACAAGAACAATCAGTCAACCACATAATCATTTTCTGGCAATATGCGGTTATGGCCATTATTATGGTCGACAGTATTGAGCGCCTTCGTTAGCTAAGCGGACTTGTAAGGTAATTTGTTGGCAACTTCTAGCAGTATATATAGGTGCCGCTATGGATTCTATTACCACCAGCGCAACCGCCGTTGCGCGTCCGATTATATTGGCGTCGTCCGAAATTGACAATTGGATACTGCTACTTCGAGGGTGCCATGTACTAGAAACAACAGCTACGATAATACGTACGACACCCATCGAACATATCGTTTCCTCCGCCGAGGCGGCTTCTAGTAGCCTCCGAGAAAAACAGCCGAGTGCGAGCCATGAAGCTACTGGTATAATTCGGTTTCGGTCAAAAACAGACGGCGTCCACTTGGAGGTCAATATGGCGGCACGATTTGTGATAGAAACAGTAGCAACAATCTCCGTTTGTTGACATTGTCGTGTCTATTCTGACGGTGAGACGTTACGCCTTGTCAACCACAGTCGATTTTGCTAGTATGATCCAGAATATATCCAGTTGCATATTATTGCCCAAAATAACTCAATCTGATTGATTCGAATAAAGTTCAATGTTGAATTCGAACGTTTGAGAAAGACTTCTATGTCTCAAGTTTTACGTCCGGTATTGCCGTTAGGCACGTTTGGTCACACGGCTGGCGCCCAGCGCGAAACGAAGTGTAGGCAAACGCGTCCCTAAGACACAAACAACGCCGACACACGTCGGCGAAGACTACGACGAACACGCGGAACTAACCGTTCGCGTAACGTCAACGTCAATGAAAGCGGCGACGAGAATGACGCCAAACGTTACTGCAACGAACACACACTCGCCCTCGCTGTGCCGGCATAATTTGCATGTACAGGATCAGACAATAGAATGCACGTATATGAATGTTAGATGTTAGCAGCGATGCTAACACAAAAATACCTAAAACAGCAGGAACAGCAATATCGATAAATACGTGCGATGCATCGACGTTTGCCGGGTCGGGGCCATTCGGCGCGTTTCCTACGTTCGCGAACATGTTAAAAACACATGAATACAAACGAAGAACATTGTACGCAACAAGGTATCGTTTTCGTCGCTAGCGACTTCGACATACATATCAGCATTGGCAGCATCGATCCTGCCGTTCGTAGCACTAGACATGGCTCGTCCGTGCTAAAATCAATAGGCATGGCTAAACGACAACGCAGATTTTACAGTGCGGCTCTGTGGAACCATAACGTGGGACATCACACCCCGTACTACCAGATTTTCATGCTACTGGATCGTCCTCCAATGAATTACACCCTAGGAAAGAATACAGATGGGTTCTTTCCGTCTGTTTTTTGTCCATTGTCTGAAAAGCTTAATTTTTCCCGTGGTAACAGCGGCCCAGGTGCCAAGACCGCTGAGCTGAGTAATTAGAAGACCAAACAAAAAAAAATGGACGTGGTCATAGTCACCTTAGTAATGGCGAGGAGCGTGTATGTATGTATAAATATGCGCGTGTGTATAGGAAGATCATCAGTCTTCACGCCTGCTTATGCATCCATTCGACCCAACGGGTAGCGAATCGGCAAATTGTAAAATCAGCCCACACATAAATCTATGGACGGATTGATAGGTCTCCACACATGATCGATTTGGTTCGATCGACATTCGGTGAGGCTATACGACGCCGTAAGCTGTTGAACCACGTTTGCGATAGACCACTATTTATTAGATAGACAGATTGAATTCGCGTAAGAGATTTGTCTTGCAAGAAGATGTACCGTTGAATTGATCGGACGTCGACGTCAGTGAACGTAGCGTGTAATGCCTAGAGTAGATATCGCCGTCTTTTGCCTATAACTGAAAAACACGTTGCGCCGCCTTACAAACATTTGATAGAAATCCAGTTTTTTATGTCGTTCTCTATCTGTACCAAACTATGTGAAGGTATAGCCGTAGAATCTGGTAGCCGTAGAACTTGGAACAACAAGTTACTCTAGTACTAGCTTTGGGTTCTTGCAAAACAAGTTTATATAGGAAATAACAGCAACAAACAGGGACACTAAGAGCCTATTTTGGAAAGAAGATGTAGTCGTTATATAGGCGATTGTAGGTAATCGAAAATATACAAGATATGGCACAGCTCTCCTTGACGTGGTGTCCTGACTACTTACTTGTTAATGCATGTTTAACCGATTCTTCGTTTCTGGGACAATATTTCAAAAGTTGCTATGCTGTATGATTGTATATTTTTTGCAAAGGCATGATCTTCTGCCACTACTAAAAAAGACCATACCGGCTATGACACCTGTTTAATATGTGCGGGCCCTATGCAGTGCTAAGCCTTTAAAGATAAACTCAAAACCTCTTTTCCGGAAAACGAGACTGTTACTTCACATTGTAGAAAAGACCGAAAAATCACCAACAGTAACCCCAGAAATATCGTCAACATCCGTAATGCGCATAGTGACAGCTATGAGCTATGGAAAATGCATTAAATGCAAGTTAAACTTAGCTGCTTTTAGAGTTTTAATAGTTAGAAGGACCAGTCTGGTAACGAGTTCATTATGGGTTGAATCATTTCTTCCAGCTTACACCCTGCTACACTGTGTTCATTTTGAAATTCAATTCAAATTTAATTGATTACAGAAGGTGAGTTTGCAACGGCATGTAGTCCAGAACAGTCGAGGATGTATTCATTAGCATCGCGAATGCCCCACCATGAACACAGCCCCGACACGTCGGCCGGAAGTAGCTCAGCGGCGTCGAGTTCCTCCGGATCGATGTTTCTCCCCGATCACATCTCGGATCGCAATAGTGACTTTCATCCTAGGCCTTCGTCGTCACACAGTGCCGAATACATACCGAGTACGGATGAAATTAATCAGGTATGAAACAATAAAATTGTAACCCCATAGAAACGAATTTGCAAAAAGAAATATCGGCATTTTAACCTACTTGGCAAGGATCCGTTCTTTTTCCATCGTTCCGGTATATCATTCATGGATTATCTGATTAGATATACAGATATACACTAATGGTGACTGTACTATTGGATGTACGTACTGTCCAAGAAATACTAATTTCAATATAGATTGATATTGGTAAGATGTATCAAGCATTTGTTTCTTATTTTATCCACACAAATTTTGTAGTGTACAGGCACCCTAAGAGATCTTTAAAGCAGGGATCCTTCTTGCTCTGTCTCAATGAAAAGTTTGGCCACCCGAGTCATTCGTATCAGGAGTATATATTTCTACTACTTAAAGGTATAACATTATTACGTGTCTGCAGGCGTTAGCCCAGTTAACGAGTCGTAGTTGGACTCAAGACGTTGACGAGGAGCCGATCACGCCCTGTAATGATTCTACTTACAGTTATGTCAGCGCAGTGATCCAACAGCTGCAAACAAATAGTTCTACAGCTTCGTCTCCAACATCATCGACGTTCACCAGCCCGCGAAGTGGTTCAACTAGATCGTCGTTTGGACGCGGATCTGCTCGCAATAAGAGATCCTTATCGCAGTCTCCTAGCGAATCTCCAAGTTCCCTTGACATTAACACTATTATCCGCACTTCTCCGACATCTCTCGCTGCATACTTGAACAGTTCTCGTAGTTCTCTGCTGTCGGGCTCAGGTTCATATGGCCATTTATCTGCGAGGAACTCTTTACAGAATTCGCCGAACTCGGAACAAAGTCCAAGGCGGTTTAGCTTCACGGCCACGAGTGGCATGGTCTCCCCGGATTTAGCCTTGCAGGCCATTCAGGAACTCGAGCAGGCGTCCTATCATGGCGATCAGCTAGTAGATGCAAACTTAGCCGTCATTGAACAACAGCCGTTGGGTGAGATTCGTGAGAATGCGTATACAGACCACCAATTTACAACGCCTGCAGAACCGCCGACAGCAGCAGCGTCGTCAGCACCTGCACGAAATGCGCTTATGCCACCTATTCAACAGTGCTCCAGTATGGAGCGTATACTTCGATCTCAGGTAGATATTCCGTGTTTGCTTGACGGCATGTTTGTCGACTTAGCGTAATGACCTCCGCAGAGCTCTGAGGTCAAAACCGGGCGTACATCCACCTTGTCTTGTGCTGGGACAAGCCATTCAAGACAGTGCTTGATACTGAGTCAGCGATTTCTCGACAAAGTTTTTAACATGACACGATTGTGAGCATTTCATTAACTCCATTTTGATGGTAGCTCAACACTAGCCTATACGTTTAATGCAACATGCATATAAGTGTTGATACCAATAAACGTTCATTGATTCTCGATCGACATATCTCGCAGTTAGCAACACTTTTAAGCGCATAGTGATATTCTAAATGGAACCGCTTTATAGGGGTTCGACATTTTGCGACGCCTTACTTTTCATTTGAGAGATACACTTGAGTTACAGTAAAACTATGAAAAATCTAAAAGTTCAAATCGTTCACGAGTATGATTTTCAATTTGAAGCTGCGACGGCGGAGACAATTGGCCGTACGAACCTCGTATTTGGTGAAGGATTTCAAAAATCGTCGGAAAATATTTCGAGTTTGAAGATGAATGAAATGAAAGGCTTCCGCAAAGTTAAATAAGGAAAAGCTGAGAGATGCGGAGAAAGCCGATCCCCCTTGAAGTGCATGACTGTTATTGCTAAAACTTTGCGTATGCAAAAGAAGAACCGTATTCATTCCCTTAGGCCACATGTATGAGCTGAAAAAATTTAATAATCTCAATGAGGATAAAAATAACGACGAAGATATGCTAATTTATCTCTTTTATTATTTTATTTTTGCATCGAACTGTAACTTGTGCTGCAAAATTAATTTTTTACGTTAATCGCTGGCAGTCACATCATCAGTGGGCATCATTTTATGGTATAATTCAGATGTCGTCTGCTACAGTTTCGTTAGTTCTGGTCTACTGCACTGTCCACAATCGCAGCATTCCTACACCTGATGTACCTATTTTTTTTTTGCTAGAAATTTTTGGGTTTGGCTGTCAAGTACTCGTCCAATTCGATTTTAAGGCAAATATTTGATTACTGATTCTGTTTGCCAATTATTGGAAAAAGTGGTCAACGGAGCAAAGTATGGAAAATATGGTAGGTACGAAAGAAAATCCCAGTCAAGCTCTTGTAGACTGGTTTTCACAATTTCCGAAACGAGCGGCCTGGTATTGTCGTGAAGAAGAATGACTTTACTTTGTTTATCGGTGTTTTTTTTCTGTTGTCTAGCCTCATTTCTTTGATGTAACTGGACAAAATACATGTTATTGCCGGCCGTTTTGTTCTCGTCGAGCACTTCCCGGTCCCATTAAATTAAGACTATCGATTACTTGGGATTAGGATCTAGCTTAAGTCCGGATTTAGGCGCACCTTCGGGTACTAGCTGTTCTGGATTTACGTGGAAACACCACTTCTTGCCATCGATGTCATTTCTATAAGCAAATCTGTCATTCTTGACACAGCCCCGGGCGAAGTGCTAAGAGGCAATGACAAAGCCGTGTTCCTTTCTACTTCGACTGACCACTTGAACGGCTAATTTTTGAGTAAATCATATGGACTTAAGGTGCTTATGGATAAATATTGATGACTGCAATTTGTTTTTACTTTATGCGCAATTTACGAACTCTCTGTTGGCCTTCATTCTTCAAAGGTGCCTTCACTTAGCCCTTATCGACTTTATGCGGTTGACAATAATGAGCACATCTTTTCATTACATTATGTATTTTAAGACGCCATTCGTCAACGTCGCTTACCAGTACTGAGCAGTCCTAAACACGACGAAAATAACCCATGCTGTTTCTGAAGTACTGAAGTAACTAAACGGTGCGGAAGCATAAGGGCAAGAAGTTCTTAAGAATACCTGTGTTTTGATACTGCAATGAAAAGGAAAAACCATGTTCGTGGAAAGAATCTAAAAAGTTAAAGTTTATAAACAACGTAATCTCTGCATTTAACGGTACACTGAGGATGGCGGTCTATTAGAGTGAGATCGGCCCCCATGCAGGAGACGACTTGGCTCAAGGACATTTGCACGGAGAGCGTTGGCTACACTCTTTGTGCATCACAACAGAGCATCTTGCCTCCCAGCATTTCATTCCATCCAACTCTTCCGCAAAGCTTATACACATGGCAACAATGCCCATACATTTTTATTAAGCCTTGATCGCTTAGTCTAACTTTAGATATGTTACGTTCTATTTTATAAGACAACATTTAATTCGCAGATTGCATTTATCTACCATGCGATACGATGATTTAATATGGCTGACATCAACAAGACTCGAGTAGCAAACATTGCTGCGTTCGTCACAAATATACTTGAAAGTCCTGACTTTGATTCTAGCCACGCTACAAAGAAACAGTTGATTGCGTATAATTCATTAGGAAGTTCAATACAACGTTGAAATCAATTTTTATTTTTCTTGCTTTGTCCCTTTGTTACTTGTTGTCGTGTTCGAGTGTGCTAGTACCATCCATTAAGAGCAGCGCTGCTTTCATTTAACATTACGTTCATCCCGTTTTCACCTGCCTGTCTTCCCGTCTTACCCTGGCATGGCCGACAGATAAGTTTTGATATGGACGATGATGACGATCCGTTCAGCCAGCCGTCTGCTTCCACCACGTCCCCGAACACAGGCGCCGACGCTGCCACAGCATCGGCCTCCACCCTTGCACAGTCAACGGGGCTTTCTGCGCCAGTTACATCAACGGCCATCGCCAATACGTCATCGGTTCTGCCCCCCTTGGCTTTACCGCCACAGTTGGCAAATCACTCGTCGTCGACAATGCCGGCGCCTCCGTTACCCCCTCCGCCTCCGTTACCCCCACCGCTTCCTGTACATCCCAGCCTATCATCCTTCGCCTCGTCTGTATCGCGCCCACCACCGCCACCAACACCTGGAGGAAGCGCGAGTACCTCCGCTGCAATGGGCCCTTCATGTGCTTCGATGCCCGGCCCTGAAGCTCCGCGACCGCCGCCGCCCAGCTACGAGGAACACTTCCAAATGTCACAAAGACGTCGTTGGCTAGCCGGACGCGCAGTCCATGAAATGAATTCGACGGATTCGCTTCCGTCGAATTACTCGTCGTTTGACAGCTCAACTGGAAGCGATTTCGCTTCGGAGCTCGATGCGACTTCGGGAGGCAGTGACGCACAACGGTAACGTATACAACAATTAGGGAAAGTGATAGTAATGACTATATTCATTTTCCGGAGCTATCAAGCGAGTCGAAGAACGTAAATGAGCTTCAAATCATATTCGATAAAGCAGCAATATTTTGGTCGTTTTTTACTGCCTACTAAATTTAAGTTGGCACTTAAATAGCTTTTCAACAGCTGTATGTTTGAGATTACCACATCTGCTTTCGTTATCGCTGGCTTATTTGAAAATATACGGTGGGTTATGTTATGCCACTTGTAGAGCATGAAAGCGAAAGTACACGAACCTAAATCTAGAACATTTGGAGGCTAAAGCCATCATAGAATTATCTTTTCTCCAATTCAGGTCGTGATATAAGTATGGCGATAAGGTCGTACATCGTCGTCGACTAACCACACTGTGTGGTATCAGCCGCCGCGCCTACACATCAATGAAGCTTTTCAGAAATTCGAGATAGCTGGCAATACTGACTTTTTGTTCGGTAATTATCTATTTGAAAATAACAAATGCCCCTGATATTCTTGTGAGCATAGGCATTAGTTCCATTGAAGTAGCCATTGAAGTTGCCTTCTGTTCTGCTCAACATCACCATTTGATTTGGATCTCCTTTCTTTTGCTGCTAGGAAGTGCAGGCTTCCGTCTTTGGCGACGGTATACTCCATGCGAATTTTTTCTGATAACCGTTGAGTCAATTGACTTTAATGACGATCATGCCTCTTCTCAGTTGTCCTGGACCTATAGTATTAGCTTGGACGAGGAATCCCCTATTAAGCCGTCAGAAAGCGTATTTTCGATACTCTGTTCCGTTCAAAAGCTTCCGTTACAGCAGCCCGTTTGAGGTCCTGTGCCGCCGCCATCATCACCACCATCATCATCTGTGGACTTCAAGTCCGAAATTTGATTTCAAATAATTGCACCAAGCCACTGGTTTGGTAAAGGCCTCCCATGCCAAGGTTCTATCTGATTCCCAGTGAACCCGACCAGCGCCTTAATTTCGAGAAAAAATATATTTCGTTATTGAGCACTTGTTTTTTGCCCCAAGCGATATCCTTGTCTCTAGACTCGATATTTTGTTAGGGCATTTTATCAGCTTATAGTTGCAGTTTCCGACAACTTAATGTAAATACGTACGAAGTTTTTAGATAAACGAGACGTAGTTTGAAAATTGTTTTGATTTTTCGGCCCGCCAAGCAACTCCGGACAATCCAATCCTATTAGTCAATGATATTCGGTCAATGTTATTGTTGAAGTCTTTGACTGAGGAACTCAACACCGCCGGCTTACTACTCTCCATTGTACAACTTCGATTAGAAATTTGTGATCATCTAAATGAAGGCATAATTTGAAAACCTTAAGCACATACTCTTGCTTTAATTCGCAAAGAAACACGAAAAGCCGTAGGTAGAGTCGAGTCTTTGCTAATTATGTATATGATAAACTGAGGACTCTGCCTGCGTAGCTCGTCTATCAAACAACATGTATTACGTTGACTGAGTGGAACCCGATTATACGTGAGTTCGACAAACTACGTCTAGGTCTGCGTATACCTCTGGAAAACAGCGAGTCTGCTGTGCATAGTCAATAGTGATACCACTGAAAGGTAAAAAATGGTTGTTTTTGCGAGTGCATGCCGTCTCTTTAGTCACTTGATGGACCGCGTACATATGTAATCGCTCAATAGACCCATCTGGCTATGTATTATGAATCAAGCGAACGCCAGTGCACCCTAAACAGCATACGGCAACAAAAACAACAAGTTCAATCGAAGCTCGTTCGTCCGCCGAAGTACGTTACGGCGACTGCTCCTAGCGTAGCAAGGTTAGAGCCACACATACACGCAAAACTCAAATGGTCACCAGTCTCGCAGCACGAATCAGTCGTCGACTGTCTCGACCAAACTCACGTCAAGCTAACACCGATACCATCCGGGAAAACACCTCTTGAAGCTATTTCAATTGGAACACAATTGCGTAAACACATACAGTGCTCATATACGTATACGTACATTGTATCAACGAGCCACATATAACGCTATGCGGTCAACTTATATATGGAACAGCGTAAAAGCATACAATTTAATTGCTACAGAGAGGGCTAACCGTTTTGTAGCCGCACCGGTGGGGGCCGATGTTGTCAATTAATTGTAATCTGATTATAGATCCAGTAACAACAATAACAGTTAAACGCCGTAGATGTACGCGCATTTAAGCAGAACATCGGCGAGGTGGGACTTCGGCCTATTTTAGCACTCTGACCAATATTCAGGATAAAGGGGCTATTGTCCCGGGCATATGAAGCTGATTGTTCTGACCTGAACGGAGATCGATTGTGGTGGGGCGGAGACAGCCGTCATTGTGTAGCAATAGTGCTGGCCGAACTAACATTTACAGGTATAGTAGAATGCTAATGATAGTATTGTTGCTGATGGTTATAATGGCTATCTTGTGTGTTATCGTTAGGGTTTGTCAGTGCAAGGCTGCTTACGAAGTCCATATCCTGTAGTGGCATGTGGAAGCGTGTTCTGGGATCGATGCCGAACGTCGTACATCGAGTCTATATGTATATATATATAACATGTCCAGCTAAATGTAAAAGTATTGGCAATTCGGGCAGTGATTGGTAGTGAAACACTGATTGGAAGCTTGAACGAAGACAACCACGAACTTACACTCTATTGGTTGCTATCGATTTTACCTACCTGCTAAAGACTCCTTTGTTTTTCTTAGCTTCCGACTTGACTGAGAAGTAAGTTGGCGAGCTTCTGGCCCTGTTTTTTTCTTTTCAAAATTATTTTTCTTATTAATTATTCACTACGCGTAGTTTTTGAAAATTGACATGAAACAGTGAGCAAGGCCTGTTGACCATTCTGAGGCGCAGCCCTATAGCTTGCTAGCTGAAAGGCGTCCGTGATTCAGAAACCGCGATATGCCACTTTTGTACTCGAGCAATTAAAAGCTTCTTACTTGATAAATGTTTGCCGCAGATAAAACGCTTGACAAATACTAAGCCAATTTCGATTGATAGCTTCTTATTGACAAGTGCTTATTGTTTACGAACGTAGCTTGATGTATTTAGAGCTGTTTCCAGCTGGACTCGATTTATTTACCTCTACAGTAGGTGTGAACTAGTTCTAGTTTGGCTCTTTTATTAGTTTTATTTGGTGTCCGTTCAAGGGCACGCGGCGATCCCCCTTCCATAATGGATTTTCTCGCTTTTGTGATGGCCGTTCATAAACAGTTCCCGTTCTTACTAGAAAATCCATTTAAATGTGTAGGCATTGCTTGAAACTTCCCTTACGCATCTATCTATGAAATGTATATAATTATTTGAAAATCAGTGCTCCACTAACGCAGCTTTACGGTCCTAATTAGATGCTCTCGTTATACTTAATAAGTAGCTTTTGATAATTATTAGCGTCACCATTATACCTACAATCAGCATACAACAACCAATTGATTTGTTGTCACGACGAAAAAAACAAATAGCTTCATTCCGCTATGACGAAGTTTAGATACGATTGACTTTTCGGTCTTTACGCTGATTGACTCCGACGGCCACAATGGCGTTGATCATGACTGTGTATTTATTTAAAGTGAGCCGGCGAAATGCATTTTGCCGGCAGCTGCCGACGGCTGCGGCCGTACCACTGCAGTCGAACTGACGCTTCCGCTATCATAACTTTATCGGTCGACCCGTCACCACCTGTTCCATCGTTTATCGGTCTCGCTGCTTATTTTGATCGCTCTGTTACACCGCTGTGATGAAAACGACATCGTAACGCAGGGTATAGACCGCCGGAGGTCGAAATAGGCGTAAGGTGTCCACTTTCGGGTTCCGCGACAGATTACAGACATGCAGATGAATAAGAAGCAGACAAACCGAACGTTACCGCATAGCTCATAGACACATAACTAGAAACACAAACACACAAAGTGGCCAGAAAACGACGAAGGGAAAGTAAAGAAAAACCACACGATAAAAACGAACAAGCTTAACGGCCATGGCGACAGCTTCTGTCTGTAGCTTTTCGTTTGAGCGCCAAACCCTTGTCTCTGGCAGTACAGGTCCATTATTACGACAACACTATTGGTTTAGATCGAGAAGTACGAAACGCTTGACTATTCTCCTGTATTCGTGTTTTCGTTAACGTCGAAGTTGGCTCATTCAAACCATATCCGTCCACCTGATTCGGCCATTCGTCATACGGTCGATACCTCAAACCTGTAGTGATTAGTCACTTTTACTTTCTCGGATCTTGTGTGCGGTCCGTCTGAAGTAGCCTGTGGTGGCGTTGCATTAGCTGTTTGACGTGGGTACAAGGAAATCCCATAATTTGCTCATCTCTTTTCAGTCGCTGGTACCATATCCGCTTGGTAAATTCTAAGTGTCCCGTTGTTACGCTAGCGGTAGCAGGTCTGTTTAAGATAAGCATCCAGATCATTCATTGGCCCAGATAGAATACGACGGAGTCGCAGCGATTTTGCCAGTCGTAATGGTCGTTTGCGTATAATGATTCTGGTGCTTTGTAGTGTCTAGCCCTGTTCTGTCTTTTTACCGTTTTCTTTTATACTTCTTTGAAAATTAATCACGAGTCTTCGCCGGCCAGAGAAAAAGGACGAGACAGGCGAGAGCTTTCGCATGAGGCAGATAGATAGGCAAAGCGGTCGGATACAAGACATAAGAACGCCACGTAGCCCAGCCCAACATATAGCGGAATCAACTCCTGGTTGCATCGTCCGGGCAAGAATTGACCCCGGTTATGGCCCAGAATCGTCGTAGAAGTCGAATCGCAGCAGATCGGGCTCCAGACAGAGAAGCATTTGGACAAAGCGGCAGCGCCAGATACCATGACAGCGCCGACAGAAGCGGCATAACTCACCGGTCACTGCGCCCATCGTTGAAAAAACAAAAGTTGTTACTTGAACATTAGCATCAATCTTTGTCGGATGATTATTTCTACGGCTATTCAACTTAGCCTATATAGCTCCCTCCTAATCGTTGCAGCTATGCGTGTGTATAGAAATAGAAATTATCTCAGGAAAGATACGAACAGAAGCAATATCCGTAACGTAGACAGGTTTCGGCACCATTTGAAATTAACACATGGAAATGACTGACTACAGGAAATGAGAGAGCAGTGGATATCGCACTATCAAGATAAGACTGTTAGACGTCGGTCTAGTTGCCCAGGCAGGTCTATTTCAACACTGGCTGATACAATGTGAACATCTCTCAATACTATCTACTTCCATAGTCGGTCCCTGTGATTTCTAAGCCTTAGCAAACGTGCCGCATGATGCATAAAGGTATATGTTTTTCTACCAATGCTTATTACTGTAACTAATACATGAACAAGGCCATTTATTTTCGTCTGCTATAAAGGATATTCCTAACGCACCAAATATATAGAAAAATAAAATTGTCAACTTTTAGTAGTTGGCTCAACGCTTGAATTTAGTTAATTATACATAAGACTGAGTAAAAAAATATTCAATTCAATCATGCGGAAAAATCTCTCTGAATAATTTGCAGAAAAAGCTATATAAGCGTGAACGTGTAGGGCGATAAAGAAATAAAAGCTTGTTCGCCTAAAGTTGAACACCATGCCCGCACACAGAATTGCATAGTTTCTTCTGAATGATAAAAACCACTGGAGATGGCCGAAAAAGGCTGTCGAAAGCGGATTGTTTCCTTTTTTTACTCTCTACCTGCGTTTTACAGGTAGATCCGGGCCCAGACATTCAGACGTCCCGTCATCTCAACCAAGCGTTGGGCGCGTTTTTCTTGAATACCCTCATGAGGTCGATGTTGATGGGCCTGTACGTTCCCGAAGCTCATGTCAATCAGCACAACTCTTCCCGAAAACCTACATGCGTCCAAACTATGTTTTGAAATGATCCGACATGAGACATACACATAAAATAAGGTCATTCATTCCGTGATAGCTCTGTAAGTAATTCGACGCTAGTTCGGCAGTTTTTCCGCGCCCGCTGTGACAGGTCGCTCAGAACGGGGGTGAGCTTTAAGGCTGTGCCGCCGATTACCAAGTCGTCAATATATTCGTTCAGATATTCAGCGCCGACCGATAACCTGCTTTTCAAAAACCTGACGCAAGCTCGTTACTTGCTATTTTCGGTATCGAACTAAAAGGTGCGTTAATCGATAGAAACATGGCCTTATGTCACTCACTCCAAAGCGTTGGCTATATACAAAGCATAGGTTCAGTTTTTCTGAAATGTGACTTTGAATATGAAGCAGCTAGGACATCATTCGTTCGACATTAGGCGGCTACAAAAGCAACGGGTTCTATCGAAACCTCTTTGACCCAGCCCTGCTGTGTAGTGCTCTACAGAGTTCTGGTTACATTATTTCTTACCGTACTAATTTAAATACATATGACGCAATATAAATAGTAGTACTAAACTCACGGAAAATATTTCTTTTCAACTCTTTCGTATAGCTTTCTTTTCTCGTCTCAATGGAAAAAGAATAGACGAGCCACAGCAATTGAATGTGCAAATGAAAAATCCTTTTCAAATAGATTTCCTCGTCTAGGAAAAGCATCAAGATGTATATCAAAAGAAATAGCGAAAATTATCGATATGTTATCGAAATCGAGGTCCGAATAAGTAGTTGGTGGCGGAAGCGATAACTTGAAACACTTTCTTCTCGTTGTGGCTGTTTCTCAGGGTGTTCATCTCCGCTAAATTGATTATTTATTGATATTAACGAGACCCTGATACACCACAAAACCAACTAACAGATATATATATACAATCGGCACCAAACGGCCTGTTGTATGTGGAGTTAGCGGGGCAGAAATAGAAGAAGATACTTCGTTTCGAAAACCCACTTGTCGCTGTCAAAATCGATCATTGATGCCTTCTGCGACTTCGTCTGCTTTCTGTCTTGAATCTGTTCTGTGCTATGTTTTCATTTTTTTTTTTTTTTTTTTTGCTGTTGATTAGAGTCGAAACCGCAAAAAACTGAGTCTGACCAGTATATCGGCCGGGTTAGAAATTCCTATCATTATATATATAATATAATTCCTGCATTTGTTTTGCTTTTTATTTTTTGTACGAACGGCATATTGGATGGTTGTCAGCATCGTTGGGTAAATTGTAAAAAAATTTCCATTGGAAAAGTTATACATTTGATTTGAATAATGGCAGAACACTGATAAGCGTTCTGCAAACCCAACTGCGTCTCTCATGATCCCAAATTAAAGTGTATTCTTTTCTATAAAGGCACAAATTTATTCCACTAATAGCTGGCCTAAGCTGGTGAAAACATATACTCGAAATATTAAATAAACCGATGTTTGAAGCTTCTTTACACAACCGTTACCTTACTTAGCTGTTTACCATAAAATTGACATAGTCTCTTTTTTTGCTTGAACGAGACATCTACAAGGCCCAATGGTCTATTTTCTGAAGCTGTTTGTAGAGCCTATAGGATGGCTTATAAAAGTAACGTGATGACTCAAAATCAGATAACGCTAACAATGAAGCATCTGGACTATATGCTTTATAAAAAACTCTTTCTCAAGGCTCTTTTTTAAGTATTTTCTGCCATTTCACTACTTAATCTTCGCACGCGCTATAAGCTCGTTAAAATCAGATACGAATATATCTCTGTCTATTGCTAAACACTCCAAGTAAACTAGATTAGGAATAAGCTACTGTCATTTGCCTATTCAGTGAATCAGTGGATCTTATAATTTGATTGACTGTTAATGATTCTTATCTAACTGGCCTGTATTTCTATCTCGATTTGTGAACTACGCTATTGCAGATGTTATGACTGCCTCTGGGAGGATTGCGGTTTGCCGTTTGACGATCAGGAGGATTTGGTGCGTCACATTGAACGGGTGCACGTCGAGGGACAACGGGGACACTGCGGAGAATCTGGAAGTTCTGCTGCTTTAGGTGTTGGATTCCTACCTGGAAGTCAGGCAACGGACGAATTCACCTGTCACTGGGCTGGGTGTCCAAGAAAAAAGAAGGCCTTCAGTGCCCGGTATAAACTGATCATCCATATGCGAGTACATTCTGGTGAAAAGCCTAATAAATGTATGGTTAGTATTCATAACAGTCTGCATCAAACAGAAATCAAATCAGTGGGACTATATATGTATGATAGTATACGCTGTGGTTCATAGCATTCAAGAAGACAGTACCTGTAAGCGTTTCTGTTTCACAGTTTGATTATTTCCGTTTGGTTAAATCACGTAATAAATAACCTTTCACTGTTTGTGCACTTAGTACGAAGATGCAGCGTCCCTGCTGCTGTTTCAGCTAAAATTTCCGATACTTGCACGGTTTCCACGGTTGAATTTCCAATTTTAAACTCGTGCCAACAGATATATAGGCGTTATTCAATATAAGTCTAGTTTTGTTTGATTTCCGTATTTTAATATCAGGTGGACGGATGCAATAAGGCGTTCTCTCGTCTTGAAAATCTCAAGATTCACTTGAGATCCCATACCGGAGAGAGGCCTTACCTTTGTCAGTTTGCTGCCTGCCAGAGGGCGTTCAGCAATTCTTCCGACCGAGCTAAACACCAACGAACGCATCAAGACACCGTAAGCGGAGATTAATTAATAATCAGAAGTAGCAAACGATACGATTGAAACAGGCTTGTACAGATGTATGGCGGATTAACTACACACAGATAGAAAATATGCTACATGCTAATCATTGGTCAAACAGTACAAAGTCATTTATTGAGTTCTGCTGTTTCATCATATTATCCGTTGGGTGATTGTTAACCAATTGTTTAGTCGATTAAATTGACGACCTATTGCCCCTAGGTGTCGGAAGAAGTCTGATCTCTGATTTAAGATTTAAGACGTTTAAATTAAACTCGTACGGATCAATACATTGAGACTACTATAAACAATTTGATTTTGTATACACAAAGCATCTGAGCATACTAATCAGCTTAGTAGATGCTGAGGACAATGCAACGCTCGACTCAATGCGATAATAAAAACAAATCTCAACAACAAGCGTCTCTCTTCGCGTTTCGTTATTAATAGGTGCTACCTGCGTATCCTACTGAGGCATTTATTATACGAATCGATTGTTATGTTTCCGACTAGCTCTGTGGTCAACATTAAAATAGGCCAACTTTTTTTTTAGCGATTCTGAACTGAAGGCATTATTCCTATTCTGAACCTATACTATGAAGATAGCGTAAGCAAAGGGTCACTGCTTGGAGCTTACCAAATTCAGCGGATCTCATTTTGGACCATTAGCTAGCTAGCTAGCTAGCTAAGGCCTAAATAGATATGCACATTTGAGCGAAACTAACTTGATCACTTGCCTTTACGTTAATTGTAGGATAGTTAGTGTTGGATTAATGGCATGGATGCATTTCAGAAACCGTACGCTTGTACAATACCCGGCTGTTCAAAGCGATATACTGATCCGAGCTCTCTTAGAAAACATCTCAAAAGTCATTGCATTAGCGACGGCACGCGCAAGAAGGTAAGACTTTTGCTTGTGCAACATTTCGTATCTCGATAAAACTGCACACCCTTATAATTGCGCCAGCTTGAAGGTAACAGTGTTTAAAAATTTGGCGCGAACCAATACTGTTTAGGTAGCAGTCTACTAAGACCAGACTTAAACGTAAAAGCGCTGAAAGTGATCTCCTAGCCATATATACAATATGACAGAGCGTTAAAGTTCAGAAATCATCCAAGTTCCCTAACAAAATGTCATTATGATTACGTCCAAGATGAAACCTGTCGAGTTGTCGGAATCTGGCTCCAAAGCAAAATTTTCTGAGTTACAAGACAAAGGCAGTAGCTCCGCGTTTCATCCTGGAGCGTACCGAGACGGGGGACTTGATCAAGGCAAACCTTCCAGTTATGAAACTTCTCCAGCAACCTCAATAACTTCGCCAAGTAAGCCATAGTTCGCCTCTTTACAACTTTTTAATAAGTTCATGCGTTCTTTACACACTTAATGAAAAAATATTCTCCTCGCTCAAAAAATAACCCGACCATTCATGGGTACGAAACCGTTGCCCGAGCGAACAGTATAAAGTCCAATTAAATGCATATTTCTGTTAGCAGAAACCATCTTTTGTGAATCGTCATCTGGCGCAAACAGCTAATAGTACTTTCCTTAATTTCATAAAAAAAAAAAAAATGACTATCTTTTTCTTTTTCTACAGTTCTTATCCAACATTATTTTGTAGTATATTTATCTATACCCCATATTTTCAGGCTCTCTAGGAAGTACCGCCTCAACGCCATGCACCCCCCTCAATAGGAAAATGTCTACTGATATGGCTGACGCCGGTGCGTACGTGCAGCTATCGGCGATAACAACTCGTCAACATTTTACCACCTACCACCATTCAGTACCTGGGACGACTACTGATACACAGTCAGCAGATTCTGCACTGAATCCCCTTAATCACCTCAGCTCGTACGTTACTTGTAACCTTCCCTGCCAATCCTCGCCTATTTGCATGCACAACGAGTACAGTTGTTATAACGGGCTAATCAGCAGTGGCACATCGGTCGGCAGAAATAAGGCACCAGATTTAGTATTACCAGGTTGTAGCGCTACTGGAGCCCCTTCTCACATTGATAGAGGATATTTTGACCAGGGAGTCGCTGCGACGATTAAAGCAGAGACCCATGAATATGGCAATTGCATTAGACAACAGCAACCATATGGGCAGGTGCCATCATTTGACTCGAGGATCACGGTCAAAAACGAAACACCAGGATACGGAAATTGTACGAGACGACAACAATATGGCCAGCCTCCGTTGCCTCCGTTCGATGCGTTCTATATTTCGAATTCATTTGATTCGGCTCGGTAGCGACATTGTGCTATAGCATAGATAGACCGTTATATGTTTTTGTGAATAATGTGACGAGGATCGACGACGAACCTGTCACAAAAATAAATATTTTTTACACAGACGAATAGATTTCGGTTACCAGCGTCGTTACGTAGACAATTAGGCTCGTCAGGTTTGAAGGATCAGACATGGTTAGGCTGGCCAAATTGAAAGTTCTTCGTCAAAAAACACCAGAAGTACGGGAGTTCGCTAAAAGGAGCTGTTGTAGCGGTTCATTTGACGTTATGCGATCTGCAAGCCCCCGTTACGACAGGACTTAGCAGTAGCGAACATGCAGCGTGAAAGATATGAAATCGACTCCACCATTCGGATCATCGACTTATTCTAGTCTCCGCCCGAAATTTATTTATTTACTAGTTGATATTCGGCAAAGCAGATTTCAGACGGAAGGAAAGGCCACAACGATCGTCTTAGCTTACGGCTGCGAAACAAGTGCACCGAATCGTCCTAAAAGTACCACCACGAAGGGTCCTAAGAGTACCAACAAAGCATGTTCTAGATGGCTGCACAGTTTTCTCTTAGCTAACTATTAAGATCGTCATCGTGAAACAATGGCCAAAGTGCACAAGCGTGTAGTTTTCATACAGCCGTCAATATCTCCCACCTAAATCCTTCTGAGGACACCGGTAAGGACAGGTTGACCGGAGTGATAATGGGCCCAAAGCAATATTTGTTGACTGGAAGCAAAGGAGGATCGAACGTTCCGATAGATGGACCCTGTACGTGTCACACCAGAGCATCGAGTATTCTCTATCATTTCACCTCGACACATCATCACCTGTTTATACAGTAAGCACCTATAACATTACTGCGGCAAACATGCAGCAAATTGACCGGATAAAGCAACGGGGAATTCGTATGAAGTAGTTATACCGGCGTTCTTTTTTAAGTGGACTATGGTTATGTCGTATAGGTCAATTTTACGTGTAGTCTCTAGGATAATTATGACACAGCTACTCCTCCAGAATATGAATACATTATAAAAAAAAAATTGGCATATGTAAAAAGTGTTCATTTTTAGAAAGACCTTCTGAATATTAAATGTTTTTAAGTAATTTTCGAGCATTTAGGTGTTACGTACGAGACCAAAAATATAAGGAGAAAAGCTCAGAGGACTTGTGCCAAAGTGTCTCGTGATACGATATACATACACAGAACCAATGGGTTGAATCTAGGATTGTAATTATTACTGTTAATGTATTAGCGGTACTTGCTTTGTACATATCCGACCTAATCTCTGTGCATAAACACACGTTAGAATAAAGGATGTTGTATTTAGAAGAACGACGAGCGTTATGTTAATTTCCGTTTTTTTATTTGTAAGTATGAATATTTCGTTCAATTTCAGCTAACGCCGCAGCTCGCAACTAACCTAGGAGCGATTTGTTGTCGAGCAGCTGATACGATGGCAATGAAAAAAAGGAAGCAAAACGCTACGATGTAATGGTGCACGACACAGGTTCCAGGCGAGCCATTAAACTTTGAATGAACAACTCGAGATACTTCTCAATAAAGTAAATCATCGGTCGAATCGCATTGAGCTACACCATATAGAAGGACTAGTTGAAACCAAGCAAATATCAGAACTGGTCATGACAATTTCAATACAAATGTAGATTATGCAGCCCGTTGGTTCGGCCATCAGGTACGACAACACAGGTCGCCGGACGAGACAAACAATACACGCTGCACTTGCCAATTAGAATTTCAACGCTGTTAATTGGTTTCGATGGCACAGGTCTGTTGAGGAAATCCTACCTACAAGGCCTCAGCTAGATTCGAACACTTGATACAGTGTAAATTTAAAGCAAAAGGCATCGATCAAGGACCACACCGTTTCATATCAGTAACAACAAATAACTGTCGACACTTTTATTAGTACCATTTGATCTTTACTTATCATTGCATCATCGCTATTCATCGTCCGTGTACACGAGTCTTCGCGACGTATCGTACGGCTTGTATAATACGGATTTTGACAAACTTTCGTGCTTCCTCGAACACACTCCATTTTTTTTATTACTTCAAATTATAAAATCACCTACGGCCTCGCATTGCCTGTGTAGCCCTACTCGTCGAGGTCATGTGTGTGTAAGCTCAGAAGGTACAACATGGTCATAGTGCAACCAGATGATTTTTATATATATTCCATTTGCGTTTTACGACGTTGACCCACATATTAAGATGTTTGCTACGGCAGAGCGCGTTGCCATACAAGCGAGCAGAGCATATTTTGCATGTGTATATGGGGAAGCACTTGGGCGTTGTTTCGCACTGTCTTTCCCATATCACGTCGTTTGCCCTACATGACATATATGGTCTTCTACCGCGATCAGAGTATCGTATATGGTGCACTCGCCAACTCATGCCTTAAAACGCATCGCTTTTGTGTTATATATTTGTGTAATATAACTCGTTTGCGTTTTCTTGACGCGGGTTTCTATTAGGATTAGCGGAAACAGAGAGGTTAGTTGTTGTACGCACACATTGATTTAGGTCTATTATTGGACCACAACTGGGGTAATGGCTTTGTAATCGAAGTAGATAAAAAAAAAAAACATTCTCAAGAAAGTGAGCTTATGGATACGTTTAACAGTAATCTTGCCTCAGAATACATGGCCTGCGACGAGCTTGCGAGAACATCCCGCGTATATATAGGTGTATATATATATATATATGAATTCGAATAATATGTTTCTTCATTATGTTTATTAGTATAAACAGTTGACAGTTATACTCCTCATGTCTCTTATTATTACATATATGTATATATATTGCAGACAAATAGATACAGAAGATAGCTTTTACATGAAAGTGACCCCGTACTGTTCTGTAAATTTATAGGCCCCTTGAATTTCGTCCGTTCTGACGTTGCGCACCGTCGAAACGTTGTTAGCTCACTGGTTTCAATTCCGCTAAATCCATATCGTCACTTTATACAGAGGTCTTTGCTCGTAAGCACGTATAGCCAAGAGGCTACACTTCGAGCGACTCTGAGTATATATTACAAATAACATAGCTTTAGCCCGGCGATGTTGTTTCTATCATCAATAAATTAGGAATTTATAGAATTCGACAAAAAAAAAATCAACATTGATGTCAATAGTAACAGCGCTGCTAGTGTGTGTAAACGATCAGTTCGTGAGCTAATATGGTCGGACACGGGCGTTTCTTAACGGCTATGTTTGTGCGAAAAGCAATTTTCGACTCTTGGCTAAGTTATGTATCATCTAGTAATTGAACATACCAACAAAGTGTTATTACGAGGCTTGAATATAGTGTGTTAATATCTATATATACGTTATATAGTTGACCGTGTTATGGGGCAAAATATCTTGACTTGATTTAACCTTATCTATTAGGACCCTTAAGGAATTAAGGAAAGGTTGTTATCTGCTGTGATGGCGGTCTACTTGTGCGGTATATACAAAGCCTAACCTACACAGGTCCGAAACTAGGTATATTTCACTATTTAGATCAGTTATGCATTATAGATACTAACGGAGTCTGAGGAGTTCATTGTTAACAAAGTTGCATAATACGTTTATTCGATATTTACGATTTCTATAAATTCAAGAACTGAAAAAAAACTATAGATATTGGACTATTTCCGTTCTTCAAGTGGGCTATGCAGATAAGCAAGCAAGGGTAAAACGCATGAATCGACTAAAACCAGTGTCAACAGCCATGCTAGACGCTTGTAATCTTCTCGACCTTCACACGAAACGAGATGATGGGTAGACTTCGGTGCGTGACATCTTCGTCGACTTTGTCCCGAAAACTCGCTAGCCCTGGAACATTTCGTAGCTGTTCGATATTAGATGAAAAAATGTCGTACAGAGCACGGTTCAGAGACAGAGCGGTTACATGCTATCGGTTTTTGCCACTTAGCATCTACTAACATTGATAAGATATTTGCAACAGTGAGTTAATAACTGCTTGTCCTTATTCCGAGAATCAAAATGGCCGTTCGAATGCGGCTCGTTCGGATCCCTAGTGTAGATGTCCAGGCCGTACTGGCCGTCTTCGGGGAAGCTCAAGAAGAATGTTACTAGATCGCCACTAGCTGAGTGCGATACGAACTTGGAGAGCTTCTTTTCGTCACAACCGTTCATGTGCAGTGCAGCGAGAAAATCGGATAAAGGTCGAGTCATACGGAACTGTATCTGCAGCTCTCGGCCTGGACACAGAAGAAATCAATAATGCATCAAGCATTGTCAGATATTCTTGTTGAGGTTCAAATTAAGTCGTATATATATATATATATATATATCTGCGTGTCGGGGTTTTTCCTCGTAGAACGTCTTTAGAAGGATCCTACCTTCCGATCTCAGTAGTGCTATGCTGGACGAAAGCATTACACTGTTTGAATTGCTGTGACCACTGTACCTGAAAAGATGAGAGCGTCCTCATGGCTGATAGCATCGAGGCCGAAAAGCCGCAAGGCCTTTTCTGGACCCCATTCCCCGCCGGCACACTCCGGTAAGGGCACCATGACTGTTTGGAGGTCTTCGCAGACAATACGGAACTTCGTGACACTCTTGAACTTCATTGGTTCCCCAGTGAGGTACTCTTCGGGAGACACCGAGTTTGCGAAAATGTCCAGAAGAAAAGTTCCACTGCAAGGCGCGTGTACCCTGAATGAACGAACCCGTGATAAAAATTAATAGAAGCGACTAATTTTTCTGTGTGTTACAGCTCTCTGTTTTCCAGTCAACCAACTCAGAGTTATAGGCTGTGGCTCACTTGTAGCCCACGTGGGTAGAATTGACCTAGGAATCAGTATCTATGTATATTTTCCAATACATGGTATATAACGTTCTGTAGACGATAATAATCGCTTATATTTACTATAACGAAAATATTGACGTACAGCGTGAGGAGATTAGGATAATCAAGTCTATATTACAAAAAAAAAATGCAAGATTTTTAAGCGCCGTCGTGTTCAACGTCATATAGCACTTAGCAGCTGGGACCAGCCTTACTCAATCTAATTTAGCGTGGCTAAGACCGACATTTCAATGACACACACAAAAATCAGCATTACCTTCGTCTTTGGATATCTCTATATATATATATATATATCGTCTGCAGATAGGGAATTGTCCGAGTAGCGGCGAACTATCGACAAATACAAAACGGGATCATTATTATGACCCATGATAATGAAAACGCACCTAAAAGCGACGACATTATCAACGACAGATTGCATCACGAATCGTTTGAGTGACACCCCGTCGAAGGCGTCCATCGTCTGATCGCTGTAACTATCCAGATACTTCAAAGCGTAGTGGAAGATTAACGAGTGTCGGGGTTCGTGGGGCATGGCCACGCGTATTGTAGCTCCCCCGGTGTGATCGGTGTAGAGGGTTGCCTTGGTCTCTGGATCCGGAAAGTACAGTCCGTATCTGCAAATCACCAGTAGCAGTAACAGCAGATGCCATTAATGAACAACTGTACTATTATCAGCGACATGACGACCGCGACAACTGAACCTGTCATTGACGATTCAACGAATCTAATGAACAACGGGGTTTGAATACGCTCAATATACGTCAATAGACAACTACGATTTTCTTTTTTATACCCCTATTTTTCATCGTTACTCGTCGTTGTCTTAAACGCGTGATCAGGTAATAGCATTCGCTGTGTATCAGTCCCAATACATTAGGATAGGCTGTTTGAAATGATCGTGTTAGTGTGAATTCAACTCAGCCTTCAAATGCTATCGAAATTATAACTATGGTAGCGCATACTTCGTTGAAGTGTGAAGATATCCTATCACTATTTTTGTCTTGTTTCCATTAGTCAGCGCGCCTGAATAGCTATTCATTAGATTGTTCAGATTCTATTTACCTAGTTGAAGAACAGTTTTCTTTTTTCTAGATCTTAAGGATTTCTGCTTTTACCTGAAAAAAAGTGATCGAACAAATGGTAGCTCTTCGAAGTCGCGCAATGTGATGGGTCGTTTCAACAGCTGCCATTCGGAACTTTGTGGGAAGAATTCATACACAAATTCGCGAGCATCAGTCAAGAAATAATGGTCGTCGTACTCGTAACGAAGCTTGTCCGATTCACTTCGGGAACCATTTCTCGGCACCTATTATTGGATGGAAAGGTGGCGCGTCGTATGGTCGACGATAGAAAAAAAAGCAAAATGTTCCATAGAAGCTTGTTTACACATTCGTGCCGTTAATAACAACAGCGGTTAAAGCTGGAAAATATTGGCCAAAACAATTTTCTGAACCTGTTGAAATCATTCTGGTACCGTTTGTGTATTCGATAAGAAGACTTGCCCATTCTGGTCTGATCAAATGTCTTAAGAAGCAGCTGCGAACAATAGACCTCTTATCATGAATTCGGATCGAATTGGTAAGCATCTTAGTGCTGGTGCGTTTTAGCTTGTGAATAACTCTTCTCTGTATAATAAATGCAATAAGTTTACTTAGCGTCAACGTTTCCTATTGACTCCAGTTGACTACTGATAGGGATGAGCGCATGATCAGGCCCAAAAGTTTGATCGATAGGTTTCTTTTTCATCATTGACCTAACGCTTGCCTCTTTGGCGTTAACAAGATGTCGAGCACCCCAATTACACTGCACGAAACGCCATGCTCCAGCCACATAAACGGCATTCCACGAGTTACGGAAGCGACTGTCATCGAACCTATGAACAAAAAGTTCGCACACGTATAAAACAGTACGTGTTATTATAGAACGTTAATTAGAAAAACACTCCTCACGGCGACCAACATCATCCGTCAGCCTGAAAATAGTTGGTTTATAGATAGAGACTCTTCCAATGTAACATATATGGAGAATATTTGAATCCGCTTGTTCTGATGTAAACTGATCTATCCAGCATCCAGATGTTCTACGTCTAGTTTCCATATTGAACTTGTATATTGCAAAGGCAAGAAACGTTGGTAGTGAACGGATAATAGCAATAAACAGTAGTGATAATTATATGATCTTTAAAGCGTTAGTCCCACTCACCTGATTCCTGGGAGATAGCCCGCACTCTTCGAGTACCCCTTAATCACGACACAGTGCAGGCCGGCGTAGCTACAGAGCCTCTTGAAAAGAACATGGTAACTTTCTGTTCCGTGTTTTATGCCTCGAAGGATACCCATCGGGGTATCCGCATTAACCGAATCATCAAATGTCATCTGATTCAAATTCTTCACCGTAATCCATCGGAATATGGCTCTGTGTATTGTTAGAGACAATCAAAAAACAAGAAACAGATCGCGTCCTTAAAGGCAGCTGTGCTGGCAATCCTTTCATTTTAATACGTAGGCCAGCCTTCTACAGCAATCTCTAGGTAGACAGTAGGAACGTACGTAAAACTTGATACCTACATTTTCGGCTATATTACGCCGCTACGTGGTTTGATTCGAGATCAGCTACAATTTAATTAAGGATGACTTTATGTCAAATTTAGCGCCGAAATAATAATTGCATGGTGTAATTGTTTTGTATATATAATAAGACGTCTTCGTTTACTTTTTGGCAGTCTACAGTTTACAACTCAATGCTATAGTATACAAGTAAGTGTTCTAGTTTAGTCACTAAGGCAAATACGAAAGTGCAGACAATTTTACGCATTTGTGCTAATGTACAATTATAGGATTTATATATACCAAAGCCACACTGGCACACCTGTCAGATCTGTCTACTCATGCGACGATTACTCAGCGTTGATCTCTTGTTCGCCTCGTGGACGCCCCAAATGAGCCAACTGTAGGAAATTGCGCGACCACTAGCATAATTTTGCACGTGGCCTGAGGAGCCTGCTTTCACTCATCATCCGTTGTCGTCGTTTACGTGCACTCCGTTCAAGCCTTACTGCCAGTGGCCATTCATCAGTTGATGGGCTACTAATAGCTACAGAATGGCGAGAAATTGATTTTGTTTATCATTCACATTTACCTTTTAAGCGTCTTAATGGCAATTACGATCGAGGTTTCCGTAAGCGCAGGATATTTTTGGTACATCTTGGGGTTCGCGACTTCGACGCGCTCTACTGCGTGAGTGCAGAACAAAAGCTCAAGTATTCGGTGACGCTACGGCATAGTCGGCGCGAATGGCCAATGGCTCCTTAGAAGTCAAATCTGAGGCCGCGACAGTGGCTTCGCTTTTGCCTAATGTAGTCCACTGCGTCCTCGTGAAGGGCCCTCTTTAAAGCTCAAGTAGCGTGCTACATCAACCATCTCGACAGTTTCGTTCAATCATCCGGCAGTGGCTAGATTCCCAGCTGACGACGCTGATAAAAGCGGAGTTCTATGAACATTTAGAATGAACGAAGATAAAATTTATGCCGGTAGTGTCGATGTTAATGACCATAAGGATAACCGTGAGCCCAGGCTTTTTGGGTTCGCTGGGGTTGTAACATTTTTTTTCTATATCTATCGACGACTCCATGAAAGCTTGATCTATTGAAAAGCATATAAAAGAAATAATCTAGTAATGGAATGGATGAAATAGTAGCACAACCGGCATCGCAACTGATACAACAACGACGGTAGCAAAAATTGTTTTGCGGTTGAGAAGTGCGTTAGCAGCGGGGAAAAAAAACAGATGGGGAGCATCGACCCTTCCATTACAACAAACACAACCAGAGCAATGACACTCGAATCGATTTTTAACAGTTAACACTTAAACGACTTTTGACAGCTTTTCGTCCAGCCCGACTACTCAAATGACCAAGACTACTACACCGTAGTTATCTACTGTGAACTGCCAAAAAAATGTCTCATTTTTATACCTTTTTTATACGCAAAAGCAATACTCGTCTAAGTTGTTCAAGCATTTTCACTTTTGTAAGGCTCATCTTATGAACGGCCCATTAAGGCCGACAGAATATACGTTGTCCTAAAGAATAAATCGGAGATAAATTAATTGAGCCTGTCAACGAAGCAGCTGTTGACTAGGGACTACATGAGTTAAACTGTATCATATAATACCAAATAACTGTGCAACTTTACACATGTTCTATAGTTTTGCATTATGCTAATGTAGCACGGTACGTGTACTTTTACAATTTCCCACGTGCATACCTGTAACAACTACTAAAGCTACTATATGTAAAGTCTCCAAGATTCGACACGAACTACGGCGGCCTGTCAAGCCTGTTGTATTCTCAGACTTTTCAGTCCTGCCCCCCATTTTGGTTTTGGTTCCTCGTCCTTTCAGTGGACGGCTAAAGGCCTCAATATCCTGACCCTTTTCTTGGGCTTCTGTAACAAGATTAACGCTGGCTTGCTTACTAATGGGGGGTTTGTTTACTGTGGCAGGTGGGGTTGTAACGGCGACACCAATGGCGACCTCGGCCGTTGAACGTTCAAGATCGATCAGTTGCGCGGAGATCGAGCAATTGCTCCATTATGGAAATTGCTTGCCGCGTGCCACTTTGCACTGTCCCAATAATCGGGCCGGCTATTCTCATTTATTTCTGTTTGGCTTCTGACTGGGCTCGCTTCCGTCGGCGACGCGTGGACCGTTTCACTGTACTATATACATAGTTGATTGTTAATTTGATACGTATATAGTGTTATAATAATAATTATATGCAGCTCTCTGGGCGCTTTTTTCACAAGGGCTTCTGGCATCCACATACAGATGTCAAACACTTCGTTTATATATATTAGTTTATTCATTATTCAGGTGGCAAATATAATGCTTCCCGTGCCGCCAGCTAACTTTATCCAGAAAGCCTTAATGCCGCTAGAAAATTATGTTAGCTACCCTAAATTTCAGAGTATTAAAAACAAACCTGGCCTTCTCCACATCTGTTTCGCAGTTGTACGTCAGCTGTCGGACCAGATCAGTAAACGTTCTCTGATCAGCCTGGGCGACGTTGATCGCTTGCTGGTCAAGTTCTCGGAACACCGATGGATCCACGTAAATATCTAGCTTCGAGATGGACGCGTGACTCGGCGACGGTGGATGTAGGGGATATGTCGAATTATGTGCCTCGCCATCGCGCTTAAATGGACATATCAAGCATTAAAGAGCAGCTGAAACATTACTGACTGCAGTGTATTTATCTGCCCATTTAGCTTATTAGCCGAAGTTGGATGATATATATGTAGAAAAAAATGTATGCTATTCATTGTATATGCGTGTGTGTACAATCTGTCGAGATGGCCTCGGGTTTATGATACTGTCTTATGTTTATAATAGCATAAACTAACAAATTGTCTATGACTGTTAATGGTCTTTCCACTAGCTACACAGTGGTAATGAGTCATTTTTTCGGCTAGCTGACATTCCCTCTGCTTTCTTTTCTTTTCCGCTCGATCTTTTTTCTCTATTGCAAATAACGACACTCGCAGCATCGTTCATCGAAAGAACACTGTGCCTTTGTTAGTTGTTCATTCAGCCCCGTAACGGTTCAGGTAGACTGCGATATTTTCTAGCTGACGCATTGCTTTACCTACTGGACACTCAGTGACAACCCGCGAGAAAATTCAGCTTCATATACATATCTATGGTGATGGAAATACATTGCTTAGAACGACCAGATTCGCGTCGTGTCTATGCAAGTAATAGGTATCTGGGAACCGGGACGGGGGTATTATTGAAGTGTCTTCTGACAATTGCCGGTAAATAAAATTATTCTACATACGAACAGCATCATGAAAGGGTAGGACGTCCCTTTTGACGGCGATGCTTTGCCTCGAACAGAACCTGTTGAAATGAATGATGTCACGGTGTTAAAGCTAGTCAAAAACAGGCAAACTCGTTGACGGAATATTGAGAAGAACACGAGAGTAACTGAACTTCCACTAGAAGTTCAGTTGTCAGATGTCTAACCCTACTAAGACATGTGCCCTGCCTTGGGTTCTATGTTCACTGAAAATTTTCCCCAAACCGTATACATGTCTAAGGATTTGGTGAAGCGCCAGGTTTTTCGGTTTAGCTACCTGCTTTTTCGGATCGCGTTTGTTACGATATAACAATTATGCAGTGAATATTTTCTCTTACAGATAGAAAATAAAAGATAGTTACGAATCGGAGTTTCCCCATTAGAACAAGAAGCTGACGAAGGCCCCTTGAAATCGATATGATATACTACGTCGTATGGAATACGATGTGGTCTCTATGGAAAACATATGGAAAAACATGATAATTATCTAATACCAAGTTGCTAATGATTTCACGAAGCTGCATTTCAGCTTCATTCATTTTCAGCGAATTTCAACAAGCGTGCATTACTATTTTTTACATACTGTTTATGGCGCGAACATGCTTTGCTCCGCCACTCCCAGACTATCGACCTCACTCTGGGGCACTCTCTGATTGTTTATCCGCTACGCCAGATATTGACTAGTTCTAATGACAACTTTAGTTAACGACGGCGTTATTTTTACGATGTAGTGTTTGGGCCGGGTTTCGCCACAGCAGAAAAAGGATATCTGATCTAACTATGGAACGCCGCAGCTTTTGCGGCCTCTCCTTTGAGTAGAAGCTAGTTGCGATTGGCCCTTAGTCAGCTCACAGACCGTAAATAAGACAGATAACATTATGAGCGCCTGACGCTGCGTATTAACAGCCAAGAGGCGTTTAAATAGTCGTGTTTATTCAACGACACTAATACCAACAACAAACGGGAAATTTATAAAATATATAGACCTATATAACCTATGCGTGCCTGTTTGTCTCTGGAACAGCCAACGACGATCTACAAACTGAAGACTACGAAGAAGTAAAGGACAGCTTAGGCTTGAATTGAGGCGGGGACTTTCTCTGCTCGAAACTTAGCCACTTACCGGTTTTCTGACTGGGATCGTCGGCAACTGGGAACAACTAGACCAAAACAGGCCAAAAGCGTTAGGGTCGCCATCATCGCTACCACTATCGACATTAAATGATATTCAAAAAAGAGAAGCAGATATACGTTAGGTACTGTGGCCACTTCTAGATAGACTGGACGATAAACAAAAATAGCTTGAAAAACAGGCGGAATTTCTCATTCAGAATGGCGAAGGTCAATCGAAAGGACTATTTGCGCGCTTAAGTACGATCCACTCGAGCGTGAACACTGCTGGGATAGGGGTATTTTCGGATTGTGCTTGTACGTGTCTAGGTCATCCTTGATTATGTAACCTAACGAAATAAGTATTCTGACGATTTTTCGGTTCCATCTCGCTTGTCGTAATCTTTGATTTCATTCAAAAATAATATACAAATGGAGAAGTATTCCACAATTAAAGTGGATGGTAGTTGGGATCATATAGTCAAACAGGTTGGGTTAAAGATATATAGTTAGCGTAGTTAAAGACGCTGGCATAGGACAATTAGAATATTTTTACGTAAATGGAGTGCCTGATAGCATCGCCTGGATACAACTGTGACGCTAACGAAATAGAAAAAAATGTCATCGCGAAGTAGAGACAGAAAACTAT